>NC_091987.1:154668276-154968276 GCF_044704955.1 Pristiophorus japonicus
GGGGTGATAGCGAGTGTTGGGGAGAGAGAGAGTGTTGGGGAGAGAGAGAGTGTTGGGGAGAGAGAGAGCGTGTTGGGGAGAGAGAGCGTGTTGGGGAGAGAGAGAGTGTTGGGGAGAGAGAGAGTGTTGGGGAGAGAGAGTGTTGGGGAGAGAGAGAGTGTTGGGGCGGAGAGAGAGTGTTGGGGAGAGAGAGAGTGTTGGGGAGAGAGAAGTGTTGGGGGGAGAGAGAGAGAGTGTTGGGGAGTGAGAGAGTGTTGGGGAGAGAGAGCGTGTTGGGGAGAGAGAGAGTGTTGGGGAGAGAGAGAGTGCTGTGGAGAGAGAGAGTGTTGGGGAGAGAGAGAGTGTTGGGAGATAGAGGGTGTTGGGAAGAGAGAGTGTTGGGGAGAGAGAGTGTTGGGGAGAGAGAGAGTGTTGGGAGAGAGAGAGTGTTGTGGAGAGAGAGAGTGTTGGGGAGAGAGAGAGTGTTGGGGAGAGAGAGAGTGTTGGGGAGAGAGAGTGTTGGGGAGAGAGAGAGTGTTGGGGATAGAGAGAGTGTTGGGGAGAGAGAGAGTGTTGGGGAGAGAGAGAGTGTTGGGGAAATGGAGATTGTTGGGGTGATAGCGAGTGTTGGATAGATAGAGTGTGTTGGGGAGATAGGGCCTGTGGGGAGAGAGAGTGTTGGGGAGAGAGAGAGTGTTGGGGAGAGAGAGAGTGTTGGGGAGAGAGAGAGTGTTGGGGAGAGAGAGAGTGTTGGGGAGAGAGAGAGTGTTGGGGAGAGAGAGAGTTGGGGAAATCGAGATTGTTGGGGTGATAGCAAGTGTTGGATAGATAGTGTGTGTTGTTGAGATAGGGCCTGTGGGGAGAGAGAGAGTGTTGGGGAGAGAGAGAGTGTTGGGGAGAGAGAGAGTGTTGGTGAGAGAGAGAGTGTTGGGGAGAGAGAGAGTGTTGTGGAGAGAGAGAGTGTTGTGGAGAGAGAGAGTGTTGTGGAGAGAGAGAGAGTGTTGGGGAGAGAGAGAGTGTTGGGGAGAGAGAGAGAGTGTTGGGGGGTAAGAGAGAGTGTTGGGGGGTAAGAGAGAGTGTTGGGGGGTGAGAGAGTGTTGGGGGGTGAGAGAGTGTTGGGGGGTGAGAGAGAGTGTTGGGGGGTAAGAGAGAGTGTTGGGGGTGAGAGAGAGTGTTGGGGGTGAGAGAGAGTGTTGGGGGTGAGAGAGAGTGTTGGGGGGTGAGAGAGAGTGTTGGGGGGTAAGAGAGAGTATTGGGGGGTAAGAGAGAGTATTGGGGGGTGAGAGAGAGTGTTGGGGGTGAGAGAGAGTGTTGGGGGGAGAGAGAGTGTTGGGGAGAGAGAGAGTGTTGGGGAGAGAGAGAGTGTTGGGGAAATGGAGATTGTTGGGGTGATAGCGAGTGTTGGATAGATAGAGTGTGTTGGGGAGATAGGGCCTGTGGGGAGAGAGAGTGTTGGGGAGAGAGAGAGAGTTGGGGAAATGGAGATTGTTGGGGTGATAGCGAGTGTTGGATAGATAGAGTGTGTTGGGGAGATAGGGCCTCTGGGGAGAGAGAGTGTTGGGGAGAGAGAGAGTGTTGGGGAGAGAGAGAGTGTTGGGGAGAGAGAGAGTGTTGGGGAGAGAGAGAGTGTGGGGAGAGAGAGTGTGGGGAGAGAGAGAGTGTTGGGGAGAGAGAGAGTGTTGGGGAGAAAGAGAGTGTTGGGGAGATCGAGAGTGTTGGGGAGATCGAGAGTGTTGGGGAGAGAAAGGTTGGGGAGAGAAAGTGTTGGGGAGAGAGAGAGTGTTGGGGAGAGAGAGAGTGTTGGGGAGAGAGAGAGTGTTGGGGAGAGAGAGAGTGTTGGGGAGAGAGAGAGTGTTGGGGAGAGAGAGAGTGTTGGGGAGAGAGAGAGTGTTGGGGAGAGAGAGAGTGTTGGGGAGAGAGAGAGTGTTGGGGAGAGAGAGAGTGTTGGGGAGAGAGAGAGTGTTGGGGAGAGAGAGAGTGTTGGGGAGAGAGAGAGTTGGGGAAATCGAGATTGTTGGGGTGATAGCGAGTGTTGGATAGATAGAGTGTGTTGGGGAGCTAGGGCCTGTGGGGAGAGAGAGAGTGTTGGGGAGAGAGAGTGTGTTGGGGAGAGAGAGAGAGTTGGGGAGAGAGAGAGCGTGTTGGGGAGAGAGAGCGTGTTGGGGAGAGAGAGCGTGTTGGGGAGAGAGAGAGTGTTGGGGAGAGAGAGAGTGTTGGGGAGAGAGAGTGTTGGGGAGAGAGAGAGTGTTGGGGCGGAGAGAGAGTGTTGGGGAGAGAGAGAGTGTTGGGGAGAGAGAAGTGTTGGGGGGAGAGAGAGAGAGTGTTGGGGAGTGAGAGAGTGTTGGGGAGAGAGAGAGTGTTGGGGAGAGAGAGAGTGCTGTGGAGAGAGAGAGTGTTGGGGAGAGAGAGAGTGTTGGGAGATAGAGGGTGTTGGGAAGAGAGAGTGTTGGGGAGAGAGAGTGTTGGGGAGAGAGAGAGTGTTGGGGAGAGAGAGAGTGTTGGGGAGAGAGAGAGTGTTGGGGAGAGAGAGAGTGTTGGGGAGAGAGAGAGTGTTGGGGAAATGGAGAGTGTTGGGGAAATGGAGATTGTTGGGGTGATAGCGAGTGTTGGATAGATAGAGTGTGTTGGGGAGATAGGACCTGTGGGGAGAGAGAGTGTTGGGGAGAGAGAGAGTGTTGGGGAGAGAGAGAGTGTTGGGGAGAGAGAGAGTGTTGGGGAGAGAGAGAGTTGGGGAAATCGAGATTGTTGGGGTGATAGCAAGTGTTGGATAGATAGTGTGTGTTGTTGAGATAGGGCCTGTGGGGAGAGAGAGAGTGTTAGGGAGAGAGAGAGTGTTGGGGAGAGAGAGAGTGTTGGGGAGAGAGAGAGTGTTGGGGAGAGAGAGAGTGTTGTGGAGAGAGAGAGTGTTGTGGAGAGAGTGTTGTGGAGAGAGAGAGTGTTGTGGAGAGAGAGAGTGTTGGGGAGAGAGAGAGTGTTGGGGAGAGAGAGAGAGTGGTTTGGGGGGTGAGAGAGTGTTGGGGGGTGAGAGAGTGTTGGGGGGTGAGAGAGAGTGTTGGGGGTGAGAGAGAGTGTTGGGGGGTAAGAGAGAGTGTTGGGGGGTGAGAGAGAGTATTGGGGGGTGAGAGAGAGTGTGTGGGGGTGAGAGAGAGTGTTGGGGGTGAGAGAGAGTGTTGGGGGGAGAGAGAGAGTGTTGGGGGGAGAGAGAGAGTGTTGGGGAGAGAGAGTGTTGGGGAGAGAGAGAGTGTTGGGAAGAGAAAGAGTGTTGGGGAGAGAGAGAGTGTTGGGGGAGAGAGAGAGTGTTGGGGAAATGGAGATTGTTGGGGTGATAGCGAGTGTTGGATAGATAGATTGTGTTGAGGGAGATAGGGCCTGTGGGGAGAGAGAGTGTTGGGGAGAGAGAGAGTGTTGGGGAGAGAGAGAGTTGGGGAAATGGAGATTGTTGGGGTGATAGCGAGTGTTGGATAGAATAGAGTGTGTTGGGGAGATAGGGCCTGTGGGGAGAGAGAGTGTTGGGGAGAGAGAGGAGTGTTGGGGAGAGAGAGAGTGTTGGGGAGAGAGAGAGTGTTGGGAGAGAGAGAGTGTTGGGGAGAGAGAGAGTGTTGGGGGAGAGAGAGAGTTGTTGGGGAGAGAGAGAGTGTTGGGGAGAGAGAGAGTGTTGGGGAGAGAAGCGTTGGGGAGAGAGAAAGTGTTGGGGAAATGGAGATTGTTGGGGTGATAGCGAGTGTTGGATAGATAGAGTGTGTGGGGAGATAGGGCCTGTGGGGAGAGAGAGTGTTGGGGAGAGAGAGAGTGTTGTGGGGGAGAGAGTGTTGTGGAGAGGGAGAGTGTTGTGGAGAGAGAGAGTGTTGTGGAGAGAGAGAGTGTTGTGGAGAGAGAGAGTGTTGTGGAGAGAGAGAGTGTTGTGGAGAGAGAGAGTGTTGTGGAGAGAGAGAGTGTTGTGGAGAGAGAGAGTGTTGTGGAGAGAGAGAGTGTTGGGGAGAGAGAGAGTGTTGGGAGAGAGAGAGTGTTGGGGGGTGAGAGAGTGTTGGGGGGTGAGAGAGTGTTGGGGGGTGAGAGAGTGTTGGGGGGTGAGAGAGTGTTGGGGGGTGAGAGAGTGTTGGGGGGTGAGAGAGTGTTGGGGGGTGAGAGAGTGTTGGGGGGTGAGAGAGTGTTGGGGGTGAGAGAGTGTTGGGGGGTGAGAGAGTGTTGGGGGGTGAGGAGAGTGTTGGGGGGTGAGAGAGAGTGTTGGGGGGTGAGAGAGAGTGTTGGGGGGTAAGAGAGAGTGTTGGGGGGAAGAGAGAGTGTTGGGGGGTAAGAGAGAGTGTTGGGGGGTAAGAGAGAGTATTGGGAGGTGAGAGAGAGTGTTGGGGGTGAGAGAGAGTGTTGGGGGTGAGAGAGAGTGTTGGGGGGAGAGAGAGAGTGTTGGGGAGAGAGAGAGGTTGGGGAGAGAGAGAGTGTTGGGGAGAGAGAGTGTGTTGGGGAGAGCGAGGGTGTTGGGGAGAGAGAGAATTTTGGGGAGAGAGAGAGTGTTGGGGAGAGAGAGAGTGTTGGGGAGAGAGAGAGTGGTTGGGAGAGAGAGAGTGTTGGGGAGAGAGAGAGTGTTGGGGAGAGAGAGAGTGTTGGGGAGAGAGAGAGTGTTGGGGAGAGAGAGAATGTTGGGGAGAGAGAGAGTGTTGGGGAGAGAGAGAGTGTTGGGGAAGAGAGAGTGTTGGGGGGTGAGAGAGTGTTGGGGGTGAGAGAGTGTTGGGGGGTGAGAGAGAGTGTTGCGGGGTGAGAGAAGAGAGTTGGGGGGTGAGAGAGAGTGTTGGGGGGTGAGAGAGAGTGTTGGGGGGTAAGAGGAAGTTGGGGGTAAGAGAGAGTATTGGGGGGTGAGAGAGAGTGTTGGGGGTGAGAGAGAGTGTTGGGGAGATGGAGATTGTTGGGGTGATAGCGAGTGTTGGATAGATAGAGTGTGTTGGGGAGATAGGGCCTGTGGGGAGAGAGAGTGTTGGGGAGAGAGAGAGTGTTGGGGAGAGGAGAGTTGGGAAATGGAGATTGTTGGGGTGATAGCGAGTGTTGGATAGATAGAGTGTGGTGGGGAGATAGGGCCTGTGGGGAGAGAGAGTGTTGGGGAGAGAGAGAGTGTGGGGAGAGAGAGAGTGTTGGGGAGAGAGAGAGTGTGGGGAGAGAGAGAGTGTGGGGAGAGAGAGAGTGTTGGGGAGAGAGAGAGTGTGTGGGGGAGAGAGAGCGTTGGCGAGAGAGAAAGTGTTGGGGAAATGGAGATTGTTGGGGTGATAGCGAGTGTTGGATAGATAGAGTGTGTTGGGGAGATAGGGCCTGTTGGGAGAGAGAGTGTTGGGGAGAGAGAGAGTGTTGGGGAGAGAGAGAGTGTGGGGAGAGAGAGAGTGTTGGGGAGAGAGAGAGTGTTGGGGAGAGAGAGAGTGTTGGGGAGAGAGAGAGTGTCGTGGAGAGAGAGAGTGTCGTGGAGAGAGAGAGTGTCGTGGAGAGAGAGAGTGTCGTGGGAGAGAGAGAGTGTTGGGGAGAGAGAGAGTGTTGGGGAGAGAGAGAGTGTTGGGGAGAGAGAGAGTGTTGGGGAGAGAGAGAGTGTTGGGGAGAGAGAGAGTGTTGGGGAGAGAGAGAGTGTTGGGGAGAGAGAGAGTGTTGGGGAGAGAGAGAGTGTTGGGGAGAGAGAGAGTGTTGGGGAGAGAGAGTGTGTTGGGGAGAGAGAGAGTGTTGGGGAGAGAGAGAGTGTGGGGAGAGAGAGAGTGTTGGGGAGAGAGAGAGTGTGGGGAGAGAGAGAGAGTGTTGGGGAGAGAGAGAGTGTTGGGGAGAGAGAGCGTTGGGGAGAGAGAGAGTGTTGGGGAAATGGGATTGTTGGGGTGATAGCGAGTGTTGGATAGATCGAGTGTGTTGGGGAGATAGGGCCTGTGGGGAGAGAGAGTGTTGGGGGAGAGAGAGTGTTGGGGAGAGAGAGAGTGTTGGGGAGAGAGAGAGTGTTGGGGAGAGAGAGAGTGTTGGGGAGAGAGAGAGTGTTGTGGAGAGAGAGAGTGTTGTGGAGAGAGAGAGTGTTGTGGAGAGAGAGAGTGTTGTGGAGAGAGAGAGTGTTGTGGAGAGAGAGAGGTGTTGGGGGGGGTGAGAGAGAGTGTTGGGGGGAGAGAGAGTGTTGGGGGTGAGAGAGAGTGTTGTGGGTGAGAGAGAGTGTTGGGGGTGAGAGAGTGTTGGGGAGAGAGAGAGTGTTGGGGAGAGAGAGAGTGTTGGGGAGAGAGAGAGTGTTGGGAGAGAGAGAGTGTTGGGAGAGAGAGAGTTGGGGAAATCGAGATTGTTGGGGGATAGCGAGTGTTGGATAGATAGAGTGTGTTGGGGAGCTAGGGCCTGTGGGGAGAGAGAGTGTTGGGGAGAGAGAGTGTGTTGGGGGAGAGAGAGCGTGTTGGGGAGAGAGAGCGTGTTGGGGAGAGAGAGCGTGTTGGGGAGAGAGAGAGTGTTGGGGAGAGAGAGTGTGTTGGGGGGGGAGAGAGTGTTGGGAGAAAGAGAGTGTTGGGGCGGAGAGAGAGTGTTGGGGAGAGAGAGAGTGTTGGGGAGAGAGAAGTGTTGGGGGGAGAGAGAGAGAGTGTTGGGGAGTGAGAGAGTGCTTGGGGAGAGAGAGCGTGTTGGGGAGAGAGAGAGTGTTGGGGAGAGAGAGAGTGCTGTGGAGAGAGAGAGTGTTGGGGAGAGAGAGAGTGTTGGAGATAGAGGGTGTTGGGAAGAGAGAGTGTTAGGGAGAGAGAGTGTTGGGGAGAGAGAGAGTGTTTGGGGAGAGAGAGAGAGAGTGTTGGGGAGAGAGAGAGTGTTGGGGAGAGAGAGAGTGTTGGGGAGAGAGAGAGTGTTGGGGAGAGAGAGAGTGTTGGGGAGAGAGAGAGAGTGTTGGGGAGAGAGAGTGTTGGGGAGAGAGAGAGTGTTGGGGAGAGAGAGAGTGTTGGGGAGAGAGAGAGTGTTGGGGAGAGAGAGTGTTGGGGAGAGAGAGAGTGTTGGGGAGAGAGAGAGTTTGGGGAAATGGAGATTGTTGGGGTGATAGCGAGTGTTGGATAGATAGAGTGTGTTGGGGAGATAGGGCCTGTGGGGAGAGAGAGTGTTGGGGAGAGAGAGAGTGTTGGGGAGAGAGAGAGTGTTGGGGAGAGAGAGAGTGTTGGGGAGAGAGAGAGTTGGGGAAATCGAGATTGTTGGGGTGATAGCAAGTGTTGGATAGATAGTGTGTGTTGTTGAGATAGGGCCTGTGGGGAGAGAGAGAGTGTTGGGGAGAGAGAGAGTGTTGGTGAGAGAGAGCGTGTTGGGGAGAGAGAGAGTGTTGGAGAGAGAGAGAGTGTTGTGGAGAGAGAGAGTGTTGTGGAGAGAGAGAGTGTTGTGGAGAGAGAGAGTGTTGTGGAGAGAGAGAGTGTTGTGGAGAGAGAGAGTGTTGGGGAGAGAGAGAGTGTTGGGGAGAGAGAGAGTGTTGGGGGGTGAGAGAGTGTTGGGGGGTGAGAGAGTGTTGGGGGGTGAGAGAGTGTTGGGGGGTGAGAGAGAGTGTTGGGGGGTGAGAGAGAGTGTTGGGGGGTGAGAGAGAGTGTTGGGGGGTGAGAGAGAGTGTTGGGGGGTAAGAGAGAGTGTTGGGGGGTAAGAGAGAGTGTTGGGGGGTGAGAGAGAGTATTGGGGGGTGAGAGAGAGTGTTGGGGGAGAGAGAGAGTGTTGGGGGGAGAGAGAGAGTGTTGGGGGGAGAGAGAGAGTGTTGGGGAGAGAGAGAGTGTTGGGGAGAGAGAGAGTGTTGGGGAGAGAGAGCGTTGGGGAGAGAGAGAGTGTTGGGGAAATGGAGATTGTTGGGGTGATAGCGAGTGTTGGATAGATAATGTGTTGGGGAGAGAGAGAGTGTTGGGGAGAGAGAGAGTGTTGGGGAGAGAGAGAGTGTTGGGGAGAGAGAGAGTGTTGGGGAGAGAGAGAGTGTTGGGGAGAGAGAGAGTGTTGGGGAGAGAGAGAGTGTTGGGGAGAGAGAGAGTGTTGCGGAGAGAGAGAGTGTTGGGGAGAGAGAGAGTGTTGGGGAGAGAGAGAGTTGGGGAAATCGAGATTGTTGGGGTGATAGCGAGTGTTGGATAGATAGAGTGTGTTGTTGAGATAGGGCCTGTGGGGAGAGAGAGAGTGTTGGGGAGAGAGAGAGTGTTGGGGAGAGAGAGAGTGTTGGTGAGAGAGAGAGTGTTGGGGAGAGAGAGAGTGTTGTGGAGAGAGAGAGTGTTGTGGAGAGAGAGAGTGTTGTGGAGAGAGAGAGTGTTGGGGAGAGAGAGAGTGTTGGGGAGAGAGAGAGTGTTGGGGAGAGAGAGAGAGTGTTGGGGAGAGAGAGAGAGTGTTGGGGAGAGAGAGAGTGTTGGGGAGAGAGAGAGTGTTGGGGAGAGAGAGAGTGTGTTGGGGAGAGAGGGTGTTGGGGAGATCGAGATTGTTGGGGAGATAGAGAGTGTTGGTGCAGGGGAGGACGAAAAGCCCCTCATTTTACCCAGAAGGAAAAGGGCTGTGGGATCAGTCTGTGCTGTTAATTGAAACCGATGGAAGGAAAACTTTGGGACACAAATGAATGGAGACCCCCCCCCCAGTGTTTGGACTCACAGGAAAGGGAATTTAATTTCGAACTATCTGCTAGAATGTTTGAAATCCTAAAGTGCACATGGAAGAAACTACGAACTTTAATCGAATTTGAGGTTTTTAAAGGGTGTATGTTGGGTCTGCAAGAAAAGGGGTGGAGTCAATATCAAAAGGGCCAGTTTGGACATTGGAACTAATCAAATTGTCTGGGAACTGTATACCCTTAAAGCTCGCCCCTTAAAAACATTAGCATTTAAACAATGCCACATACATATTCCAACACCTTTTTCATCAGGCATAGAAATATCTGGCTCAGGCCAGACTAGCACAATGGCTACAGGAGGCCAATGCAATCAACACCCACTCAAACCTTGAGTAGGTTAAGATCAGTGGGAAAAAAAACCTAAAACCCTAAAACTGCTGCATTTTTCAAAATCAAAAAGTCCACCAATGAGAAGAATCGACTTCAGCAGGAGAGGCGGACTGGATAATCTGGCTCTAAAAAAGGGGTTTCTGACGTAGTGAAAAAGAAGTGATGATTTTCCCTGCCCTCGTCATCCAACAACCACAACCACAAGCCTCTCGACACTGAAGGAAAACCAGTGTCCGAAGACACCGAAGATAGAAGAAACAAACCACCAGACTGCGGAAGGCACAGTAGTGAGTATAACCTCTGGTCCCCAGAACTCCCAAATCAGTTAGGCCAGGAAAGGTGGGAGGTTGGGCATTGTACTGCTAAACTGGTGTAAAGATTTTCGTTGTGTCCGTTTTAGTGGGATTTAGGGGGATTGTTTTGTTGGTGTATTGCTGTTTGTTGAGTTACACCATGTCAAATAAATTGGAAGCCTAAAGTTCCTCTTGGAATCACCTTGTCTCAGTTCTAATGCATTACATCTCCTGATCGTGAGTCTTATGTCAGAACCGTGTAAGGGAAGCTAGGAGCGCCTCGAAAATGCTCAACTGTGTGTCACAGGCTAGGGAAGAAGGGGTTCGGAGTGTTTGACACTCACAGGTGCCTCACAGGCTAGGCATAAGCTGTGGGGACGCACGAGTCTCAAAACCCCCTTCATAAGCTGTGGACACAGTCTCTCCAGGGGTGCTCTTGCAGCACTCAGGGTACCTCACAGGCCAGGCATAAGCTGTGAGGGCAGAAGCCCAGAGAGAGACACCCAAGGCACAACAACACTCCCTGGGAACCCCTTACCGAACATGGTGAGCGTGGCAGGACATAAGCAAACAGGAGATGTTAATATAACAGATGAGGTGATAAGAGAGGAAACTAAAATGGAGGAGAGAATTTCCTCATACATTTTTGGCAAGGTGAACCTCACCAAACCTTGGGTGCAAGCCCTCACTCGGGCAGAGCACCCAGTGGATGCTGCTGCTTAGTGGACAGCAGGGAAGGACCACAACCACAGGGTGGAAAAGGTCATCTGGCTTATCTGCTTCACCCGCCAAGTCCGAAAGCTCGACCAGCGGGTGGAGGACCTGGAACACAGTCTTCAGAAATCAGAGGAGCTCTCTGCTATCCGGGTTGTGGTTGGGGACAACCTGCTGGCCGAATTAGCTGAGGAGCAGCAAAGGAACCGGCAGTTGGAGCAGACCTTCCGAAATAGCCGGGACTATCTTCAGTGTCAGGTCACTGAGGCCAAGGGTAGTGAGGGGTCCCTCCGGGAACAGAACTCTCGGTACACCCAGAAAATTTGGGAACTGGAGAATAAATTAAAAGACGTACAGGCAGCCTATAAAGTGGCTAGTAGCAGTGAGTTTGCAGATCACGGTCCCTGCCAGGAGAGGATTAAAACTCTCACCCACGCTCTGTCCCAGGCAAAGGGGATGGTCGCCCTGATAGGACCCGGAGGGTCCACAGGGAACAAAGGAGAGTATTGGGGGGTAGAGGAGAATCCAAAGGCAAGAGGCGCCCGACCACCTCCTGAGGCACCGGTGGTTTGTCCGCTGGGGTATCAGGAGGGGCGGGGCACGCAGATAGTAGCATACCCAGGGCTGGGGGCAGGACCAATGTGTCCCGCTCGGCAGCAGGGATGTGAGGCTCCAGCCGAGGGTCAGTTAAGGGCTGGATCAGGAGACCAGGCACTGTCTGCTGCACCGGGTATGGTGGGACAGCCGGAGGTAGAGGGACCAGCGCAGAAAGATCCTGAACCAGGGCGGATGTGCCCGGTCAGGCAGCGCAAGTACAGTCCTCCACAGGGAGGTGGCCAAGGTCGGGGAGCGCTGGAGAGCGACTTTATTATTCCCCACGGAGTTCAATCACTCAGGGCCATGGTGGCCCATTTGGCCAAACTCACTCGCAGCGGGGACCCATCTATCCACTTCATGGAGGTGATGCAGGCAGGGGAACTTAATGGGTGTGACGAGGAGGAGACAGCCAAGCTGCTGCTCTTCTCTCTGGACAGCAAATTGTACCAGGCCCTACCGGCAGAATGCCGGAGGGGACAGCGTACATTTACTGAGGTCCAGAGGGCCGTCCTTGAGTCTATGGGCTTCGATGACAGCAGTCCTTTCGAACGGGTCGAAAGGACAAGGCAGCTCGCAGGGGAAACCCCGCAGGCGTTTGCGGACAGGCTGTGGGTGGTATACCACGCAGCCTGTGGGGAGCTCCTCGACCGGGCGAATCTTTCCGCGGTACAGACTGGCCGCTGGCTGAGGATGCTGGTGGCAAACTGCTTGCCCCGGCTCAAGGCCAGGGCAGAACTGTGGTTCGATTCCCGGGACCCCAACCTCACCGACGAAGCAGTGTTCAGGCAACTGGCACTGGTCCAACGGAATGGAGGAGGGGAGGAGGAGAAAACCTCCAAAGGTCGGGTAAATTAAGTAAAACCCAACCCGAAAATGGAGGTGGGTGGGGTGGCTTGACCCATCCACCTCCACGGAGGTGTGTGGGGGGCGTGACCCATCCACCTCCATGGCACGAACCTGGTATTGCAGTACTTCCAGGAACGGTGCAGTGGCTCTCGGCCTTTTGGCTAAGAGCATTGGCGCAGAGTGACCCTTGATGTGTGCAAGGTGACCTCTGGCGTTTGTGATTTGACAAAGAATTGGAAAGATTGGCAACAACTAAAAAAAAACCCAACCCGATTCCAAAAAGGGAATGGCACCAGGAAGGTGGCCGCTCGATTGATAAGGAGGGAGTGTGCTACGGGTGCGGGAAAGCTGGGCATTTTAAAAGGGATTGCAGGAGCCCAGTAAAGAGATATGGGGGGAGAAGTTCTTTCGGAGCCGCCCAGAGTGGGGGAAGTGGAGCGAGCTTCTCACCATCCCTTGATGAGATCGTAGCTGCAGTGAGGACAGCGCTGGAGGGGACTGGGTAGGTAGCCACGGCAACAGGCAGGGAAGCACCAGCAACCCTGCCAGTACAGAGGCCGTGACTAGCCCAGACCCAACCTGCATACCTGTGCCCACTAGAATACGACCCCTGGGGACGACCCTGGGTCAAGATGGAGGTTGAGAGTGTATTGGGTACTTACCTTTTGGACACTGGTGCTTCCAGCACGATAGTCCATTCGGAGGACCCCGCAACCTCACCTCTATCAAACGGGGTGCCGTATCAACTAGTTGGGTTCACAGGTAATGAGAAGGCTGGGTTTTTCTCAGTCCCGCTCGCAGTTCGTTTAGGAGCACTCCAAACACAATGGAAGTGCGTCCTGATGAACTGGGAGCAGGTGGGAAAAGAGATTTTGGGGGCTGATTTCAGCATCGCTCGCCAGATCCTAGTAGACTTGAGGAATCACTGTCTATGGGTCACAGTGGGCACGGGAGCAGAGGGAGAAGTCATGGTTATTGATAAGAAACAGGGAAAAGGGACTCTGTGTACAATGAAGCCAAAAGGGGGTTACGACCTGGAGGTTCTGGTCGGTAACACCCCGGCCGAGTACCGGGCCTATGTGCAAGCAAATCTTGCAGCATTTGCCACCCATAAACACGACTGTGGGAGAGTCACAGGAGTGGAGGTTAGAATAGATGGGGATCCCATGTCGCGCCCGCAAAAGCAATATGGCTTTCCCCGAGAGGCAGAAGCAGACTTGGAGACAGCTTTAAGCTCGCTTGTCGAGCAGGGTGTTTTGAGACCCATAGCCACCCATGTCAACTCCCCGCTTTGGTCGGTTAGGAAACCGGACAATTCTTGGAGGGCTACGGTGGATTATAGGGTGCTCAATAAAAACATCCCAGCTTGTGCCCCCACAGTAGCGGCGGTTGCGGATCTGATAGGGGAAATCCCTGCATCCGCAACCACGTTCACAGTGTTGGACATATCCAACGGGTTCTGGTCTATCCCTGTACGGAGGGAAGACCAGTACAAGTTTGCCTTCACCTTCCGGGAACAGCAGTATACATGGAGCTGCCTCCCACAGGGCTTTCATAATAGTCCCAGCATCTTTCACCAATGCATGGCGAACTGCTTAAAAGGCTTCAGCCAACCACACCAGCTGGTCCAGTATGTGGACGACCTGTTGTTGTTCACAGATAGCAGTGAGGAACACGGTCCACTGCTGGCCGAACTGCTGGTCTTACTGAAGGAAGGGGGTTTTAAAGTTAACCCCAAGAAAGCCCAGATAGGTCTAGGAGAAGTAAAATTCCTGGGCCTGACGATAAGGGCAGGAGAAAGGGCCATTGATGAGGCTAGAAGAAAGACAGTGCAGGAACTCCCTGTCCCTAGGGATGTGTCGGGGGTAAGGTCTTTCCTGGGAATCACTGGCTACTGTAGGGACTTCATCGATGACTATGCAGCCACTGCCGCCCCTCTGCTCAGACTCCTACATAAGGGGGTCGAGTGGGAATGGGACGAGGGCTGTGAGGCAGCATTTGTCCGTCTTAAGAGAGACCTGCAGGTAGCACCAGCCCTAGGGGCAATTGATGGGGGGGAGGAATTCTTCCTGGAGGTGGCAGCCAGTGGCGACAGCTTAAGTGCAGTGTTGCTCCAGGAGCGAAACGGTCAGCTGAGACCAGTGGTGTACTCCTCCAGGGTCCTCACGGAGGTAGAAAAGGGATACTCCAATTGTGAGAGGCACTTGCTTGCCACCCACTGGGCAGTAAAGAGAGCTCAGATCATTACACTCCTCACCCACCATACCCCGACGCAGATGCTGTTGGACGGGAGGATTAAGGACGGGACAGTGAGCAGTGCTAGAATCACTCGCTGGACCCTCCTCCTCTCCCAAATGACTTTAAAGGTCAAGGGCCTCTGCGAGCCCAGGCTCGCAGCAAATTTAATCTATCCAGGGCAGCCACATCGATGCTCTGTGGAGGGAGTATGGGACATTTACTTTGGATTTTGGGCAGGGATACACCCCACGAGATCTACGTTGATGGCTCCAGTTCAGTGTCCGCGGGTACAAGACTCACGGGCTGTGGAGTTTGGGATCCCAAGGCAGGAATTGCCTTGGCTCTTAAACTCCCATGCACCCTGAGCGCCCAGCAGGCGGAACTCTCGGCGGTGATGTATGTGGTCACACACCCCGAGGAATTCCCTACCCCATACACGATTTGCTCGGACAGCATGTTCACTTGCAATTCGTGTACAGAGTATCTGGCGATTTGGTCACGCCGGGGGTACACCTCTGCGGATGGGAAGCCCCTTGTGACCAAACCCCTGCTAGAAAAGATCGTGGCTGCAGTGGGAGAAACCGGGGATGTATATATCCATAAGGTAAAGGCCCACTCCAAAACTGAGCCACGGGGGGAAGGTAACCAGCAGGCAGACCTGCTGGCAAGGGAAGGTGCTCGCACAGGTCGCCCATGGGACCCATACGAGGCAGGCAGGATAGCAGCAGCAAGAAGCAAGCCAGGGACACAAGGGAGCGTAGGGGCGGCTGCGGCCCCGGACCTTAAAGTAGTCCAGATGCAGGATCCGATCCTGAAGGCTGCCTTGGCTGCTATCAAAAGGGGGGAAAAGGCGGAGGTCCCATACAGTGCTGTAGATATTGCTGTGCGGGAAGGCATGTTGTTTAAAGGGGACAAATGGGTAGTGCCGCCACAACACCGGAGGGAATTCCTTCAGCTGGCCCATGAGGGTCCAAGTGCGGGACACCCTGGGCCAGAATCTACCTGGCAACGGGTAGAAAAGGCAGGGTGGTGGCCAGACCTCCGGGAAGACGTCCGCAACTTCTGTGCGGGCTGTCTGGTTTGCGCTGCAAACAACCCAGACCCTCAGAAAAGGAAGGCGTCTATGGGACACGTCAGGCGGGTAGAGGGACCATGGCAGTCGATCCAGATCGACTACATCGGACCCCTACCGGCCGCCCAGGGAGGTTATAAATACTGCCTTGTCCTGGTGGATGTGTTTTCCAAGTGGGTGGAAGCCTTCCCTTGCCGAACAGCTACCGCGGTGGGGACTGCAAAAATCCTGATGAGGGAGGTGTTCTCTCGGTGGGGTCTACCTCAAATCGTGGAGTCCGACCGAGGAAGCCACTTCACCGGCCAGGTGATGCAGGCCACCCTAAAGGTGCTGGGGATAAGAGCCAAATGGCATGTCGCCTACAACCCTCAGTCCTCAGGCCCCGTAGAACGCCTGAACCGGACCCTAAAGGAAAGGCTGCGCAAGGAGACGGGAGACTCACCGAACAAGTGGGTGGAGATCTTACCGTGGGTCCTCATGGGAATCTGGGCCAGTCACTCAAAGAGCACAGGATACTCACCCCATGAGCTGATGATTGGCCAGATCATGAGAACCCCAGTGCATGTGTTGGTGCCGGTTCTCACCGAAGGGCAGCTCCGAGAGGTGAACCGGGACCGGTTTGTCAGGAACCTGTTTGAACACCTCAAACAGATCCACTGGCAGGCTGCTAGTAACATGGGCAGACAGCATCAGAGTAACCGATTGCTGCTAGAACCCAGCAAACACCACGAATGGGAGATAGGGGACCAGGTCATGGTGAGGAACTATGCTCGGGTCGGGGTTTTTGAAGCATTATATATGGGACCATACAGCATAGTCGACAAGGCTAGCCCTATGGTCTATGCGGTTCGACTGCCTCGCCGGGTGAAGTGGTATCACATTAATCAGTGTAAATTGTTTGACCCCAAAAGAGGTAAAAAACAGAGGGGACGAGCAAGGGAAGGGAATCAGGCACTGGGGGAAGAACAGGCCCCGGTGGATTTGGAAGCTCCGGAGGAGGCAGCGGGCCCCGAAGCTCTACAGCCGGGGCTGGTTCACTGCTCCTGTAAGGCTATCCCACCACTGGGTAGAGATTCCCAGCCCACTAACAGAAGTAGGGAGAAAGGCTCTACCATTAGCAAGGTTCAATGGGAAGCTGAACCTCCCATGGTGGATCAGCTGGGGCTAGCCCAAGAGGTGGAGGAGATGGCATTGCAGCCCATAACGTGGGACTCTGCACCGACAGTAAGGAGGAGTAACAGAGTGCCACAGCCCAGGGCGCCGTGGTCCCCTGTTTACTTAGCCTCCCGCCCCAGACCGAGAAGGCGAAAGACAACAGGGAGGGTGTTCTGTTGTGCTAGCAAGGGTCCCACCGATTATCCGGGGCTTTGGAGGGCAGCACAAGACTCATTAAGGGGGACCATACGAGCCCCTCAGCGGAGGGCATCCTGGTCCCCAGGCTACGGTCAGCTGAGTGGTCGACGACGCCTGTACAGTGACAGGATATAGCCTGGCCACCCGGGGACGGGTGGCGGTGTGTATATTTTCACTTCCTGTTTTGTTACTTTGTGTTGTGAGTATATGTGTTTAGGTAAGGCAGTGACGGTTGGGTACAGCATTTTTGTGTTTGGAACATGTTAAGTGGGCCGAGCCTGGAGAGGTCTCTCAAGGCAAGGCCATGTTCTTCTTGCCTTTCAGATGTCAACACCTCCCTACTGGACGTTAGTGATGCTGGTATCGCTAAGGATCTGCACCGGGCACCGAGGGGACACCGAGGACTCCCTGGTTTTCGGATGCTCCGGGGGCAGAGCGCCGACAGTGACCACAGGAGAAGGGACTCCGGCGGCGGATGGCCCACAAGGGGAGATGGCCTGGGTGGTTGGGATCGAACTCCACCAAGTACTCCAACCATAAGGACTTTACCTACGGAGAGGCCTCCATCCCCTGCCCGGAGATCACTGTGGCCACTTCCAGAGTGAGAGTGACAGAAGGCAGGAAGGTATGCCTAACTTGCCAAGGGGACATACCTCTGAGACGGTGGTGGTGGCTCAGAAAGCTCAAGAGGGACATGGGAGACCGACACTCGGACTGGGAACGTCTGGATAATGATACCTCCCGAACCATCATGGGGTCATCTGGCGGGGACACCGTGTGCTGGGAGAAATGGTGGGCGTACGACCAAGGAATTTATTTGAGTATGTGGGGATCAACTCGCGTGTGTTCAGAGGGGGTCTCCATTCCTTTTTATAGGTGGTGGCAGGATGTCGGGGATGGGGTGGTATGGGATCGCAGCGGGGAGGCGTGTGTGATCCCTAATCCCCGGATACCAATAAATGCCACCAAACTTGTAGTTCGGAAAAGAAAACCCCCACCAACGGCCAAGCCCACCGTCCCACACGAGTGCCCGACAACAACCAGGGGGCCGGGGAATGGTTTAGTATTGGTCCCTACCGAGAAACTATTTTATCAGGGGGTACACTACGCAGTGGCATCAGTGGTGCTAAATCTGACAGAAGTCCGCCTACCTACGTGGTGTCCCCGGGAAACCGAGCTGTTATACCAGGCTCTGCTGCGGGAGATGTTCCGGAAGTTCTATGAACTGGACTTCGGGGATGTCAAAGTGACAGACTTGTATAAACAGTGGGATAGGGCCGAACCGGGCAGGCAGAGGCGTGGCACTTTAAATGACATTCTTACGGGGTTTAACACCGGGGCGTCCGCCATAAACAGTTTGGATAACATGCAGCTGGCCCTCCAGATAAATGGGTTCAAGAATCAGCTGCGCAAAGTCCTGGGGGACGAGAATACCGTAGTGGGATCCGCGCTCCACAAAGAGGTGGCAATGACAGTTCACTTAAAGGAGATTATCTCTCAATTGGAGGCGCAGGCCAGGGCTGTAAACGCCTTGATTCGGGAGGATAGAAACGCCTCCGATCAAGCTGCCCAAAATGAGGTGTGCGTGCTCTATGGGGCCTGGTTGCTGGGAGAGGGACGGAGTAACCTCGAGGATCTGAGACAGGGACAGGTTCCCTCCTGGATCAGGCGTGTAAACAAAGCTTGACCGCGACACTTAGGTGGTTTTGTTATTTCCAGGGATGACTGCGTTTTTCATACATGGCTCCTGGGGAGTTTGCAGGGCAGGTTTCTTTGTTTTACGTTTGAGACTGAAATGAGACTCAATGTACAATTACTGCTGTAACCTTAAGTACATATGTGTATGTTGCTGTCGTGTATTGTAACCTGTTGGATTTCTGTGTTTAGTACCGTGTTAAAAGGAATTACGATATATATCGACGGGATCAGTTTTGAGTTAAACTGGGGAAAGTTGGGCAATTTGGGAGACCTAGGGTTTTCTCACCACCCTGAACTTTGACACACTCGAGTGGTGTCTGACTGTGTCATATGGGGGATTATGTAGGGGAGGACGAAAAGCCCCTCATTTTACCCAGAAGGAAAGGGGTTGTGGGATCAGTCTGTGCTGTTAATTGAAACCGATGGAAGGAAAACTTTGGGACACAAATGAATGGAGACCCCCCCCAGTGTTTGGACTCATAGGAAAGGGAATTTAATTTGGAACTATCTACCAGAAAGTTTGAAATCCTAAAGTGCACATGGAAGAAACTACGAACTTTAATCGAATTTGAGATTTTTAAAAGGTGTATGTTGGGTCTGCAAGAAAAGGGGTGGAGTCAATATCAAAAGGGCCAGTTTGGACATTGGAACTAATCAAATTGTCTGGGAACTGTATACCCTTGAAACTCGCCCCTTAAAAACATTAGCATTTAAACAATGCCACATACATATTCCAACACCTTTTTCATCAGGCATAGAAATATCTGGCTCAGGCCAGACTAGCACAATGGCTACAGGAGGCCAATGCAATCAACACCCACTCAAACCTTGAGTAGGTTAAGATCAGTGGGAAAAAAAACCTAAAACCCTAAAACTGCTGCATTTTTCAAAATCAAAAAGTCCACCAATGAGAAGAATCGACTTCAGCAGGAGAGGCGGACTGGATAATCTGGCTATAAAAAAAGTGGTTTCTGACGTAGTGAAAAAGAAGTGATGATTTTCCCTGCCCTCGTCATCCAACAACCACAACCACAAGCCTCTCGACACTGAAGGAAAACCAGTGTCCGAAGACACCGAAGATAGAAGAAACAAACCACCAGACTGCGGAAGGCACAGTAGTGAGTATAACCTCTGGTCCCCAGAACTCCCAAATCAGTTAGGCCAGGAAAGGTGGGAGGTTGGGCATTGTACTGCTAAACTGGTGTAAAGATTTTCGTTGGGTCCGTTTTAGTGGGATTTAGGGGGATTGTTTTGTTGGTGTATTGCTGTTTGTTGAGTTACACCATGTCAAATAAATTGGAAGCCTAAAGTTCCTCTTGGAATCACCTTGTCTCAGTTCTATTGTATTACATCTCCTGATCGTGAGTCTTATGTCAGAACCGTGTAAGGGAAGCTAGGAGCGCCTCGAAAATGCTCAACTGTGTGTCACAGGCTAGGGAAGAAGGGGTTAGGAGTGTTTGACACTCACAGGTGCCTCACAGGCTAGGCATAAGCTGTGGGGACGCACGAGTCTCAAAACCCCCTTCATAAGCTGTGGACACAGTCTCTCCAGGGGTGCTCTTGCAGCACTCAGGGTACCTCACAGGCCAGGAATAAGCTGTGAGGGCAGAAGCCCAGAGAGAGACACCCAAGGCACAACAACCCTGTGAAAACCCCTTACATTGGGGAGATAGAGAGTGTTGGGAGAGAGAGAGTTTTGCGGGGGGTGATAGAGGGTGTTGGGGAGAGGATGTTGAGGTAGAGACAGAGTGTTGCGGGGGGTGTGGGGTGAGATTGTTGGAGAGTGATAGAAAAAAAGAAGCAAGAACACATTGCATTTATATAGCGCCTTTCACATCCACCAGATGTCTCAAAGCGCTTTACAACCAATTAAGTATTTTGAAGTGTAGTCACTGTTGTAATGTGGAAAATGCGGCAGCCAATTTGCACACAGCAAATTGCACAAACGGCAATGTGATAATGACTAGATAATCTGTTTTATTGTTATGTTGATTGAGGGATAAATATTAGCCAGGTCACCAGGGGTAACTCATAAAGCGATATTGGTTAAATGTTATTAATGCATTCGTGTTTGTTTCAGCATCATAATATCTAAACTAAGTAGTTGAGTAAAGCTTTTCCAATTTTATGATTTCTAATGTCTTTTGGATGAGACATTAAACCGAGGCCCCGTCTGCTCTCTCAAGTGGATGTAAAAGATCCTATGACACTATTTCGAAAAGAGCAGGTTATTCTCTGATTTCCTGGATTGATGTGGTTAAGTTTGGGTGAGACCGCTCCAGTGTTTAGAATTCTGGCAGATTATTGGGTGTAAATGACAAAACTTTTCCTCATATTCTCTCCTGCCCTCTCTATTATTTTTATATAATTTCTTATAACATATTTACTATTCTAAGTACAATTTCTGTTGTCTAAACGTGTTTAATTTAACTTATATCACTTTTTGAGCCTGTCATATCGAGCCGAGACTCCCATTGGGAAAGTTAGCCTCTCAATGTTTGTCATTTCCAGCCAATAATCTGCCAGAATTATTGTCGGACCCAGACATAAGCACAAGAATCTAGGAAACCTGGCAGAGTTCCTGTAAGATCAGTCTCCACAGCACCATCAGTCCAGCGCAGTCAGAGTCAACAGCAATGCAATCTCTCACCTTGGTTTGCTTTCATTATTCTTACCTTTCAATTTTTGCAGAACATTGATGTGAAGGGGACATATTTAAGGAGGGATATACTTGCATTGGAAGCAGTTCAGAGAAGGTTCACAAGGTTGATTCCAGAGATGAGGGGGTTGACTTATGAGGAAAGATTGAGTAGTTTGGGCCTCTACTCATTGGAATTCGGAAGATTGAGAGGTGATCTTATCGAAACGTATAAGATACTGAGGAGGCTTGACAAGGTGAATGCAGAGAGGATGTCTCCACTGATAGGGGAGACTAGAACTAGAGGACATGATCTTGAGAACTGAGATGAGGAGGAATTTCTTCTCTCAGAGGGTTGTAAATTTGTGGAATTCGCTACCTCAGAGAGCTGTGGAGGCTGGGTCATTGAATATATTTAAGATAGAGATAGATAGTTTCCTAACCGATAAAGGAGTAAGGGGTTATGGAGAGCGGGCAGGGAAGTGGAGCTGAGTCGATGATCGAATCAGCCATGATCGTATTGAATGGCGGAGCAGACTCGAGGGATCGTATGGCCTACTCCTGCTCCTATTTCTTATGTTCTTATAGCTGAACCCGGCTGGTATTGGACATTTACAACATTGAGGGGGCACAATTTGGAAACCGAGGGTAACCGAGGCGAGGCGGGACTTCCTGGGGTTACCAGAGGAACTGGAAGGCAATGTCGGGGGCTCCCCTTCCTCTCGGGGGCAGGACCAGGGTGGTAAGCGTGCAGATTTTCCAGCGCTCCTCAGCTCCTCTGTTAATGGGGAGGGCATACTGCGATCTGCGCGGTGAGGTGAGGGGCCACCACCTCACCGGGGATGTGGGGTGCCGTAGCCACAGCCCAGCACAGAGGCGGAGCGCCAGGCTTCACCATCGCGGCATGGACCCCAGCGAAAGAAGCAATGTACCACTCCAGCCGGGGAAAACAAGACTGCCGCGTACCCCCACCCCCTCACCCCCGCTTTACTGTGCGCCCCGCGAGCGGCGGGCGGCCTGATTCACGACCCACGAGGCTGGCGCTGACATCGCCACCGCGGCCTCACGGGGCGCTGCCCAATTGCCGCTGCGAGGTGAAAACGGGTCGCGGCGCGGCACGGCGATGACATCATCATCACTGATGCAGTGGCCCAGGGCACTGCCAGTTTGATCCCCCGCTTACTCACGCGCAATTTTGCGGATGCAGTGGTGCCCAAACCACCCCCCCTGCCCTCCCCATCGTTAGGGAGGCCCAAACAATGTTAAGGTCTCCCCCTGAAGCTGTTGGGATGGAATGGAGAACCTAGGAGAATCCAATTGGAGTCACCTCAGTGAAAATTGGTCACTGGCTGATCGTTCATTGATGGCAGTTGGGCATCGGTTCAGCAGCGTTGCAAGGTAGTGTGCCAGTTCTCTGTCAAGGTGCCAGCAAATAGAGCAACATAAATAGGCAGATAAATGACACTGACACTACTCTCCCTCTAATGTTCACTCTACGTCTGGAACTACCATGGCTGGAAGTCAACACCTGGGAGTCGTTTCAAATACCATGTTAGGTACTTACCAGCAGTTTCCACAAAAGATGCTGGAAGAAGACCCAGGGACTTCAGGTGTTTGGGAGTGGCAGCTGAGAGTGACATGATCTCCCCCACACCCTCATGGAAGCCTTCATTGGCCCCACCTCGTAATAGGTACGTTTGGTTTGCATACTGCATGTCATACTGAATGTGCCCCATTTCATGGTGGATAGTTAAAAAGTCTTCCATGGCAACTTTTGTGCACATTTTAATCCTGCATTTAAAACAAATAGATATTTATTTAGTATTTTAGGTTGAATTTTTCTCACCATTTCTTTTCATTGTAGAGAATCCCCTCCAAGATGCATTTTTTGATGTCTATCTTTATCTTGACTGCTGCCCCTTCCTCATCAGATTGTAAACTGTTCATTTTCAGTACGACAAGCTGATAATAGTTTTCCCACTCCAGTAATGGAACACCCCACTTTCATATCTGAGCTAGAATAAAACTCCCCCCCCCTCCGCCCCAGTGAAGTCAGCGACAGGACTTAAACACATAGGGTCAACAATTCTGGAGTGTAGTAGGCAGGTGCACTGGGTAGGTCAGGTGGGAGTGCTGGTGGGTATGACCTGTCTCCACTGGGCCTTGGCCACTCAGACTGAGGTTGGGACAGGCGCCTCGAGCACCCACCCACCCACTCCCCCATTATACTGGCATCAGAGGAAGGTTAATAAAGGATGATATCAGGGCAGTTGTGAGAGACAATATTGGCTCTAATGAACAAAATGTTAAATCATTGTGGGTGGAGATTAGAGATAGTAAGGGGAAAAAGTCACTGGTGGGCATAGTTTATAGGCCCCCAAATAATAACTTCACGGTGGGGCGGGCAATAATCAAGGGAATAATGGAGGCATGTGAAAAAGGAACGGCAGTAGTCATGGGGGATTTTAACCTACATATCGATTGGTCAACTCAAATCGCACGGGGTAGCCTGGAGGAGGAATTCATAGAATGCATATGGGATTGTTTCTTAGAACAGTATGTAACAGAACCTACAAGGGAGCAAGCTATCTTAGATCTGGTCTTGTGTAATGAGACAGGAAAAATAAACGATCTCCTAGTAAAAGATCCTCTCGAAATGAGTGATCACAATATGGTTGAATTTGTAATACAGATTGAGGGTAAGGAAGTTGTGTCAGAAACGAGCGTACTATGCTTAAACAAAAGGGACTACAGTGGGATGAGGGCAGAGTTGGCTAAAGCAGACTGGAAACAAGGACTAAACGGTGGCACAATTGAGGAACAGTGGAGGACTTTTAAGGAGCTCTTTCATAGTGCTCAACAAAAATATATTCCAGTGAAAAAGAAGGGTGGTAAGAGAAGGGATAACCAGCCGTGGATAATCAAGGAAATAAAGGAGAGTATCAAATCAAAGACTAATGCATATAAAGTGGCCAAGGTGAGTGGGAAACTAGAGGATTGGGAAAATTTTAAACAACAGCAAAGAATGACTAAAAAAGCAATAAAGAAAGGAAAGATAGATTACGAAGGTAAACTTGCGCAAAACATAAAAACAGATAGTAAAAGTTTTTACAGATATATAAAACGGAAAAGAGTGACTAAAGTAAATGTTGGTCCCTTAGAAGATGAGAAGGTGGATTTAATAATGGGAAATGTGGAAATGGCTGAGACCTTAAACAATTATTTTGCTTCGGTCTTCACAGTGGAAAACACAAAAACCATGCCAAACATTGCTGGTCACGGGAATGTGGGAAGGGACGACCTTGAGACAATCACTATCACTAGGGGGGTAGTGCTGGAGAGGCTAATGGGACTCAAGGTAGACAAGTCCCCTGGTCCTGATGAAATGCATCCCAGGGTATTAAAAGAGATGGCGGAAGTTATAGCAGATGCATTCGTTATAATCTACCAAAATTCTCTGGACTCTGGGGAGGTACCAGCGGATTGGAAAGCAGCTAATGTAACGCCTCTGTTTAAAAAAGGGGGCAGGCAAAAGCCGGTTAGTTTAACATTTGTAGTGGGGAAAATGCTTGAAACTATCATTAAGGAAGAAATAGCGGGACATCTCGATAGGAATAGTGCAATCAAGCAGACGCAGCATGGATTCATGAAGGGGAAATCATGTTTAACTAATTTACTGGAATTCTTTGAGGATATAACGAGCATGGTGGATAGAGGTGTACCGATGGATGTGGTGTATTTAGATTTCCAAAAGGCATTCGATAAGGTGCCACACAAAAGGTTACTGCAGAAGATAGAGGTACGCGGAGTCAGAGGAAATGTATTAGCATGGATAGAGAATTGGCTGGCGAACAGAAAGCAGAGAGTCGGGATAAATGGGTCCTTTTCGGGCTGGAAATTGGTGGTGTGCCACAGGGATCGGTGCTGGGACCACAACTGTTTAAAATATACATAGATGACCTGGAAGAGGGGACAGAGTGTAGTGTAACAAAATTTGCAGATGACACTAAGATTAGTGGGAAAGCGGGTTGTGTAGAGGACACAGAGAGTCTGCAAAGAGATTTGGATAGGTTAAGCGAATGGGCGAAGGTTTGGCAGATGGAATACAATGTCGGAAAGTGTGAGGTCATCCACCTTGGGAAAAAAAACAGTAAAAGAGAATATTATTTGAATGGGGAGAAATTACAACATGCTGAGATGCAGAGGGAACTGGGGGTCCTTGTGCATGAAACATGAATCCCAAAAAGTTAGTTTGCAGGTGCAGCAGGTAATCAGGAAGGTGAATGGAATGTTGGCCTTCATTGCGAGAGGGATAGAGTACAAAAGCAGGGAGGTCCTGCTGCAACTGTATAAGGTATTGGTAAGGCCGCACCTGGAGTACTGCGTGCAGTTTTGGTCACCTTACTTAAGGAAGGATATACTGGCTTTGGAGGGGATACAGAGACGATTCACTAGGCTGATTCCGGAGATGAGTGGGTTACCTGATGATGATAGATTGAGTAGACTGGGTCTTTACTCGTTGGAGTTCAGAAGGATGAGGGGTGATCTTATAGAAACATTTAAAATCATGAAAGGGATAGACAAGATCGAGGCAGAGAGGTTGTTTCCACTGGTAGGGGAGACTAGAACTAGGGGGCACAGCCTCAAAATACGGGGGAGCCAATTTAAAACTGAGTTGAGAAGGAATTTCTTCTCCCAGAGGGTTGTGAATCTGTGGAATTCTCTGCCCAAGGAAGCAGTTTAGGCTAGCTCATTGAATGTATTCAAGTCACAGATAGATAGATTTTTAACCAATAAGGGAATTAAGGGTTACGGGGAGAGGGCGGGTAAGTGGAGCTGAGTCCACGGCCAGATCAGCCATGATTTTATTGAATGGCGGAGCAGGCTCGAAGGGCTAGATGGCCTACTCCTGTTCCTAATTCTTATGTTCTTATGTAGGTCACACCATCCACCATGCCTCACTTGGTCATCACACAAACGATGCATGTGTACGTGAGCCAGGAAAGCTTTTCAGCAGAAGCACACCCAACATGTGAGTATCCCAACTGTAACCTTTTATTTTCAGACGGAATTATTCACCACACCCCATCCCAACCCCTCCCCCCACCCCGCAACCCCCCCCACCCCGCCCCACTCCACCCCTCCCCATCCCATCCTACCCCTCCCCACCCCTCCCCTGCCCTCCCCCATCCCATGTTCCAGTGTACAGCAGGTGCAGCTCTGCACAGTCAGTACCTGAAGTCCTCCCCATTGCCCATATCCCATGCTGTTGGATGACAGACAACTTTACGGCCATCAGTCGGTAGTTCGATCATGGAAAAATTCCAAAAATAATCATTCATCGGTTGTAGGCCCAAAGATTGAAAGAATTCGTCTGACTTCTGAAACATTTTTTTTGGTTTCCAACCCTATAATCACAAGGAAACAATTTAACAAGACGTTACAGAACCTGCCTCGGTTCCATTTAACCAGTCACTGGCTGGGCAGCTAACACAGGGCTGCTTACTGCAGCAATATGAACATGTGCGAACAATTTCTCTTGGTAATATCTTGGATTGGTAGAATTGATAGAAAGGAATATGTAGTGTTAGCAAAAGGTGCAATTTTATAATGATAACACTGTGGTTGAATGGTGACACTGCCTGCAGTTCTGATACAATTTGCTGGGACATGACAGACTATACCTGTAATACTGTACCTGTATACTGTACCTGTAATACAGTAGCTGTAATACTGTACCTGTAATACAGTACCTGTATACTGTACCTGTAATACAGTAGCTGTAATACTGTACCTCTAATACTGTGCCTGTAATACAGAACCTGTAATACAGTACCTGTAATATAGTAGCTGTAATAATGTACCTGCAATACAGTATGTGTAATACTGTACCTGTAATACAGTACCTGTACACTGTACCTATAATACAGTAGCTGTAATACTGTACCTGTTATACTGTGCCTGTAATACAGAACCTGTAATACAGTACCTGTAATACAGTAGCTGTAATACTGTACCTGTAATACAGTATGTGTAATACTGTACCTGTAATACTGTACCTGTGTACTGTACCTGTAATACAGTAGCTGTAATACTGTACCTGTAATACTGTACCTGTAATATTGTACCTGTATACTGTACCTGTAATACAGTAGCTGTAATACTGTACCTGTAATATTGTACCTGTAATACAGTAGCTGTAATACTGTACCTGTATACCGTACATATAATAGAGTAGCTGTAATACTGTAACTGTATACTGTACCTGTAATACAGTAGCTGTAATACTGTACTTGTAATACTGTACCTGTAATACAGTAGCTGTAATACTGTAGCTGTAATACTGTACCTGTAATACAGTATGTGTAATACTGTACCTGTATACTGTACCTATAATACAGTAGCTGTAATACTGCAACTGTATACTGTACCTGTAATACAGTAGCTGTAATACTGTACTTGTAATACTGTACCTGTAATATAGTAGCTGTAATACTGTAGCTGTAATACTGTACCTGTAATACAGTATGTGTAATACTCTACCTGTAATACTGTACCTGTAAGAATGTACCTGTAATACAGTAGCTGTAATACTGTACCTGTAATACAGTATGTGTAATACTGTACCTATAATACTGTACCTGTAATACTGTACCTGTAATACAGTAGCTGGAGTACAGTAGCTGTAATACTGTACCTGTAATTCAGTATGTGTAATACTGTACCTATAATAATGTACCTGTAATACAGTATGTGTAATATTGCACCTAAAATACTGTACCTATAATACTGTACCTGTAATACTGTACCTGTAATACAGTATGTGTAATACTGTACCTATAATACAGTACCCATAATACAGTACCTGTAATACTGTACCTGTAATACAGTAGCTGGAGTACAGTGGCTGTAATACTGTACCTGTAATACAGTACCTGTAATTCAGTGCCTGTAATACGACACCTGAGGCAGGCACATCCACAGTATACCAGGGAGCTGTGGATGATTGACCAGCCAGTCTGCGCTATTGATCAGGCTTGGAATGGTAGATTGTCATTAAACATTCGATCCTTTAGTCCAGACCGACCAATCCAGTCACTGTCCCAATAGGTTGGGTGATCCTATTGGACAAGCAGTGGGAAGCGTACCCCTGCTTCCTGGTTGTGGGCTGTACATTTTTTGCTGGTTGCACTCCAAGAACAGCCCCTGCACACTCTTGGCGATATAAGAACATAAGAAATATGGGCAGGAGTCGGCCATTCGGCCCCTCGAGCCTGCTCTGCCAGTCAATAAGATCATGGCTGATCTGATCATAGACTCAGCTCCACTTCCCCGGCCGCCTCCCATGACCCTTTAGTCTCTTATCGCTCAATAACCCTCTAAACCTTGGTTGTTGCCAACTTGTGGCCACATTTTCTGCACTTCAGTAAGTGGTGCTGTCTCCTACGGGAAGAGATCACACACTTAGTATCAACAAAATAGAAATTCGATGTGGACGTTTGGATTGAAGGCTATTAAACACTCCGAGTATAGGAAGGGCATGCTGTATTTGAAATAGTATAAATCCATGAACATTCTTAGTATAGGAAAGACATGGCAGTCAACGTACCTGTTTCACCATTTCAGGCGTCACATCTATGTCCTCCTGTCCTGGATATGGAATTGACCAAGGATAAAGGTTTCCCCAAAACCTTCCCCACATGTCACCTGAAGAGAAACCAGACGTTACATGGGAATGCCGCTAAGATGGTGGTGCCTCATGGTGTACAATATTTATAGCAGGTGCGGAAAAGGCAATATACTGTCAGGGGCCTGGCAAGGTAACAGTATCATCGACTACGATTGCATTGCCATAAAAAGATGATCTTTCAACCAGTCCCACATTTACCATCCGTACTTACAGGCCTTCACACAGCCTCACTGCTCTCCCATTGCACTAGGGCAGATCCACATTTCAGCAGGGCACACATTCCACAAAAAAGAAAGACTTGCATTTATATAGCGCCTTTCATGACCTCAAGACATCCCAAAGCACCTTACGGTCAATTAAATCATTTTTCTTTGGAAGTGTAGTCACTGTTATAATGTCGGAAACCAATTTGGCGGCCATTGTGCACACAGCAAGCTCTCACAAATAGCAATGTGATATTGACCAGATCATCTGCTTTTTTAGCGAGATTGGTTGAGGGATAAATATTTGCCGGGACACCATGGAGAGCGACCCTGCTTGTCTTCGAATAGTGCTATGGGATATTTTACCTGAGAGAGCAGACAGGGCTTCAGGTAGTGTCTCATCTGAAAGATGACAACTCTGACAGCCAGTACTGGAGTGTCAGCCTCGAGTTTATGCTCAAGTCCCTGGAGTGGGGCTTAGCCCCACAACCTTCTGACCCAGAGGTGAGGGTGATACCCACTGAGCCACAGCTGACACTTTGCAAGTGTAAGTCACGTACTCACATCTGGCAAGAGTTTGACACATCGAACCATTGTAATACAAACAGGGATACTGACTGACACCGAGGCTGGGCTTCATAAGAACATAAGAACATAAGAAATAGGAACAGGAGTCGGCCATTTGGCCCCTCAAGCCTACTCCGCCATTCAATAAGATCATGGCTGATCCGATCATGGGCTCAGCTCCACTTCCCCGCCCTCTCCCCATAACCCTTGACTCCCTTATCATTCAAAATCTGTCTATCTCTGCCTTAAATATATTCAATGACCCAGGATCCACAGCACTCTGGGGCAGAGAATTCCACAGATTTACAACCCTCAGAGAAGAAATTCCTACTCATCTCAGTTTTAAATGGGTGACCCCTTTTTCTGAGACTATGTCCCTAGTTTTAGTTTTCCTCTCTGCATCCACCTTGTCGAGCCCCCTCATTATCTTATATGTTTCGATAAGATCACCTCTCATTCTTCTGAACTCCAATATGTATAGGCCCAACCTACTCAACCTATCTTCATAAGTCAAGCCCCTCATCTCTGGAATCAACCTAGTGAACCTTCTCTGAACAGCCTCTAATGCAAATATATCCTTCCTTAAATACGGAGACCAAAACTGTACGCAGTACTCCAGGTGTGGCCTCACCAACACCCTGTACAGTTGTAGCAGGACTTCTCTGCTTTTATACTCCATCCCCCTTGGCTTCCTGATTACTTGCTGTACCTGCATACTAACTTTTTGTGTTTCATGCACAAGGACCCCCAGGTCCCTCTCTATTGCAGCACTTTGCAAATTTTCTCCATTTAAATTATAATTTGCTTATTTATTTTTTCTGCCAAAGTGGATCACCTCACATTTTCCCACATTGTACTCCATCTGCCAAACTTTTGCCCACTCACTTAGCCTGTCTATATCCCTTTGCAGATTTTTTTGTTCTACTCACAATTTGCTTTCCCACCCATCTTTGTATCATCAGCAAACTTGGCTACATTACACTCAGTCCCTTTATCCAAACCATTAATATAGATTGTAAATAGTTGGGGTCCCAGCACTGATCCCTGCGGCACCCCACTAATCACTGTTTGCCAATCGGAAAATGACTCATTTATACCGACACCCTGTTTTCTATTAGTTAGCCAGTCCTCTGTCCATGCTAATAAGTTACCCCCAGCCCTGTGAATTTTTGTCTTGTGCAGTAACCTTTTATGTGGCACATTATCGAATGCCTTCTGGAAATCCAAATACACCACATAAACTGGTTCCCCTTATCCACCCTGCTCATTACATCCTCAAAATACTCCAGCAAATTTGTCAAACATGATTTCCCTTTCATAAAACCATGCTGACTCTGCTTGATTGAATCATGCTTTTCCAAATGTCCCGCTAATGCTTCCTTAATAATGGACTCCAGCATTTTCCCAACGACAGATGTTAGGCTAACTGGTCTATAGTTTCCTGCTTTTTGTCTGCCTCCTTTTTTAAATCGGGGTGTCACATTTGCAGTTTTCCAATCTGCTGGGACCTCCCCAGAATCCAGGGAACTTTGGTAGATTACAACCAATGCATCCACTATCTCTGCAGCCACTTCTCTTAAGACCCTAGGATGTAAGGCATCAGGTCCAGGGGACTTGTCCACCTTTAGTCCCATTATTTTACCGAGTACTACTTCTTTAGTGATACTGATTGTATTAAGTTCCTCCCTACCTATAGCCCCTTGATTATCCACTATTGGGATGTTTTTAGTGTCTTCGACCGTGAAGACCGACACTAAATATTTGTTCAAAGTCTCTGCCATTCCTTGTTCCACATTATTAATTCCCCAGTCTCATCCTCTAGGGGAGCAACATTTACTTTAGCCACTCTTTTCCTTTTTATGTACCTGTAGAAACTCTTACTATCTGTTTTTATATTTCGTGCTAGTTTACTCTCATAATCTATCTTCCCTCTTTTTATTATTTTTTTAGTCGTTCTTTGCTGGCTTTTAAAAGCTTCCCAATTCTCTGGCCTCCTACGAGTATTGGCCACATTGCATGCCCTTGTTTTCAATTTGATACGATCCCTTATTTCCTTAGTTAGCCACGGATGATTATCCCTTTTCTTACAGTCTTTCCTTCTCATTGGGATATATTTATGTTGCGAGTTACGAAATACCTCCTTAAATGTCTGCCACTGCTCATCAACTGTCGCACTTTTTAATCTATTTTCCCAGTCCACTTTAGCCAACTCTGTCCTCATACCTTTGTAGTCTCCTTTATTTAAGCTTAGGACATTGGTTAGAGAAGCAACTTTTTCACCCTCGAACTGAATTTGAAATTTAACCATGCTATGGTCACTCATTCCTAGAGGATCCTTTACTACGAGATCATTTATTAATCCTGTTTCATTACACAGTACCAGATCTAAGATAGGCTGCTCCCTGGTTGGTTCCGCAATGTACTGTTCAAGGAAACTATCCCGGAGACACTCTATGAACTCTTCCTCAAAGCTACCCTGGCCAATTTGCTTTGTCAAATCAATATGAAGGTTAAAATCGCCCATGATTATTGCCATTCCTTTATTACAAGCCTCCATTATTTCTTGATTTATACTCCGTCCAACAGTGTAGCTACTGTTAGGGGGCCTACAGACTATACCCACCAGCGACTTTTTCCCCTTATTATTCCTTATCACCCAAACTGATTCAACATCTTGATCCTCTGAGCCAATATCGTTTCTCACTAACACAGTGAACTTTATTATCAGTGCTACACCACCTCCTTTTCCTTTCTGTCTGTCCTTCCGATGTGTCAAATACCCCTGAATATTTAGTTCCCAGTCCTGGTCACCTTGCAACCACGTCTCTGTAACGGCTATCAGATCATACCCATTTGTATCTATTTGTGCCGTCAACTCATCTATTCTGTTACGAATGCTATATGCATTCAAATAAAGAGTTTGAAATTTGTTTTCTTACTATTTTTCCTGCTTTGACCCCACTTTCTGATTCACCTTTATATTTATACACTCGGTCCCTTCCTGGCACGTTCTGGTTTTCATTTCCCCCAGTGCTACCCTGATCTACTGCCTTCTCCTTGTTCTTTAACTTTTTACATTTTCACTCACCTGGACCCTCCCTCACACTAATTCGTTTAAAGCCCTCTCTACAGCCCGAGTTATTTGATTGGCCAGGACTCTAGTCCCAGCACAGTCTAAGTGGAGCTCCCTCTTACCCCAGTACTGGTGCCAGTGTCCCAGGAACCAAAACCCATTTCTCCCACACCAGTCTTTGAGCCCCGTGTTTAACTCTCTGATCTTATTTACCCGATGCAAATTTGCTCGTGGCTCGGGTAGTAATCCAGAGATTATTACCTTTGTGGTTCTGCTTTTTAATTTGGCCCCTAGCTGCTCATACTCTCTCAGCAGAACCTCTTTCTTTGTCCTATCGATGTTGTTGGTGCCCACGTGGACCACGGCAACTGGATCTTCCCCCTCCCTCTCCAAGTTCCTCTCCAGCCCTGAGTGAGAAGATGTCCTTAACCCTGGCACCGGGCAGGCAACACAGCCTTCGGGACTCACGCTCTCGGCGGCAGAGAACTGTATCTATCCCCCTATTGATATAGGGGGGGATCATTAGGGGGATAGATACAACATTTACCACTACAACATTTCTTTTTACTCCCCCCACTTGAATGGCCCCCTGTACCACGGTGCTGTGGTCAGTTTGATCATCCTCCCTGCACTCCAGCTGATATCGCAGTCGATAAGCAGCACCCTAGCTGATGTCGCAGTTCTATAAGTAGCACACGAGCTGATATCGCAGTGCTATAAGTAGCATACGAGCTGATATCGCAGTGCTATAAGCAGCACCCTAGCTGATATCGCAGTGCTATAAGCAGCACCTTAGCTGATATCGCAGTCTATAAGCAGCACCCTAGCTGATATCGCAGTGCTATAAGCAACCACCCTAGCTGATATCGCAGTGCTATAAGCAGCACCCTAGCTAACATCGCAGTGCTATAAGCAACCACCCTAGCTAACATCGCAGTGCTATAAGCAACCACCCTAGCTAACATCGCAGTGCTATAAGCAACCACCCTAGCTAACATCGCAGTGCTATAAGCAACCACCCTAGCTAACATCGCAGTGCTATAAGCAACCACCCTAGCTGATATCGCAGTGCTATAAGCAACCACCCTAGCTAACATCGCAGTGCTATAAGCAACCACCCTAGCTGATATCGCAGTGCTATAAGCAACCACCCTAGCTAACATCGCAGTGCTATAAGCAACCACCCTAGCTGATATCGCAGTGCTATAAGCAACCACCCTAGCTAACATCGCAGTGCTATAAGCAACCACCCTAGCTGATATCGCAGTGCTATAAGCAACCACCCTAGCTAACATCGCAGTGCTATAAGCAACCACCCTAGCTAACATCGCAGTGTTATAAGCAACCACCCTAGCTAACATCGCAGTGCTATAAGCAACCACCCTAGCTAACATCGCAGTGCTATAAGCAACCACCCTAGCTGATATCGCAGTGCTATAAGCAACCACCCTAGCTGATATCGCAGTGCTATAAGCAACCACCCTACCTGATATCGCAGTGCTATAAGCAGCACCTTAGCTGATATCGCAGTGCTATAAGCAACCACCCTAGCTGATATCGCAGTGCTATAAGCAACCACCCTACCTGATATCGCAGTGCTATAAGCAGCACCTTAGCTGATATCGCAGTGCTATAAGCAGCACCTTAGCTGATATCGCAGTCTATAAGCAGCACCCTAGCTGATATCGCAGTGCTATAAGCAACCACCCTAGCTGATATCGCAGTGCTATAAGCAACCACCCTAGCTAAAATCGCAGTGCTATAAGCAACCACCCTAGCTAACATCGCAGTGCTATAAGCAACACCCTAGCTAACATCGCAGTGCTATAAGCAACCACCCTAGCTAACATCGCAGTGCTATAAGCAACCACCCTAGCTAACATCGCAGTGCTATAAGCAACCACCCTAGCTGATATCGCAGTGCTATAAGCAACCACCCTAGCTGATATCGCAGTGCTATAAGCAACCACCCTAGCTAACATCGCAGTGCTATAAGCAACCACCCTAGCTGATATCGCAGTGCTATAAGCAACCACCCTAGCTAACATCGCAGTGCTATAAGCAACCACCCTAGCTAACATCGCAGTGCTATAAGCAACCACCCTAGCTGATATCGCAGTGCTATAAGCAATCACCCTAGCTAACATCGCAGTGCTATAAGCAACCACCCTAGCTGATATCGCAGTGCTATAAGCAACCACCCTAGCTGATATCGCAGTGCTATAAGCAGCACCCTAGCTAACATCGCAGTGCTATAAGCAACCACCCTAGCTAACATCGCAGTGCTATAAGCAACCACCCTAGCTGATATCGCAGTGCTATAAGTAGCACACGAGCTGATATCACAGTGCTATAAGCAGCACCCTAGCTGATATCGCAGTGCTATAAGAAGCACCCTAGCTGATATCGCAGTGCTATAAGCAGCACCCTACCTGATATCGCAGTGCTATAAGCAGTACCCTAGCTGACATCACAGTGCTATAAGCAGCACCCTAGCTGACATCACAGTGTTATAAGCAGCACCCTAGCTGATATCGCAGTGCTATAAGCAGCACCTTAGCTGATATCGCAGTCTCTAAGCAGCACCCTAGCTGATATCGCAGTGCTATAAGAAGCACCCTAGCTGATATCGCAGTGCTATAAGCAGCACCCTACCTGATATCGCAGTGCTATAAGCAGCACCCTAGCTGACATCACAGTGCTATAAGCAGCACCCTAGCTGACATCACAGTGTTATAAGCAGCACCCTAGCTGACATCACAGTGTTATAAGCAGCACCCTAGCTGATATCGCAGTCTATAAGCAGCACCCTAGCTGATATCGCAGTGCTATAAGCAACCACCCTAGCTGATATCGCAGTGCTATAAGCAGCACCCTAGCTAACATCGCAGTGCTATAAGCAACCACCCTAGCTAACATTGCAGTGCTATAAGCAACCACCCTAGCTAACATCGCAGTGCTATAAGTAGCACACGAGCTGATATCACAGTGCTATAAGCAGCACCCTAGCTGATATCGCAGTGCTATAAGAAGCACCCTAGCTGATATCGCAGTGCTATAAGCAGCACCCTACCTGATATCGCAGTGCTATAAGCAGCACCCTAGCTGACATCACAGTGCTATAAGCAGCACCCTAGCTGACATCACAGTGTTATAAGCAGCACCCTAGCTGATATCGCAATGCTATAAGCAGCACCCTAGCTGACATCGCAATACTATAAGCGGCACACTAGCTGATATCGCAGTGCTATAAGCAGCACCCTAGCTGACATCACAATGCTATAAGCAGCACCCTAGCTGATATCGCAATGCTATAAGCAGCACCCTAGCTGACATCGCAATGCTATAAGCAGCACCCTAGCTGATATCGCAGTGCTATAAGCAGCACCCTAGCTGACATCGCAATGCTATAAGCAGCACCCTAGCTGATATCGCAGTGCTATATGCAGCACCCTAGCTGACATCGCAATGCTATAAGCAGCACCCTAGCTGATATCGCAGTGCTATAAGCAGCACCCCAGCTGACATCGCAATGCTATAAGCAGCACCCTAGCTGATATCGCAGTGCTATATGCAGCACCCCAGCTGATATCGCAGTGCTATCCCAGGAGGAGTCACAAGCAGTCTTACTTCGGGTAGCACTGTCCCAGTGATGCAATCTGCCAGCAGCTTTGCTTGCTGCTATACCCTCTCCCCAGTGTCTCTTTAACAGTCCACATAGAATTGATTCTTTATGACTCACAATACTATTAGTGTTCCTTTCCTATGACTTACTGTTATCAAGCAGCTGACGTCTGATTCAACTTGTTTTTGTGAATAAGTAAGATTCTTTACTTCAGTTAATGTCATAAGAACATAAGAAATAGGAGCAGGAGTAGGCCATTCAGCCCCTCGAGCCTGCTCCACCATTCAATAAGATCATGGCTGATCTGATCATGGACTCAGCTCCACTTCCCTGCCCGCTCCCTATAACCCCTTATCCCCTTATCATTTAAGAAACTGTCTATTTCTGTCTTAAATTTATTCAATGTCCCGGCTTCCACAGCTCTCTGAGGCAGCGAATTCCACAGATTCACGACCCTCTGAGAGAAGAAATTCCTCCTCATCTCTGTTTTAAATGGGCGGCCCCTATTCTAAGATTATGCCCTCTAGTTCTAGTCTCCCCCATCAGTGGAAACATCCTCTCTGCATCCACCTTGTCAAGCCCTCTCATAATCTTATACATTTCGATAAGATCACCTCTCATTCTTCCGAATTCCAATGAGTAGTGGCCCAACCTACTCAACCTTTCCTCATAAGTCAACCCCCTCTTCCCCGGAATCAACCTGGTGAACCTTCTCTGAACTGCCTCCAAAGCAAGTATATCCTTTCGTAAATATAGAAACCAAAACTGTACGCAGTGTTCCAGGTGTGGCCTCACCAATACCTTGTATAGCTGTAGTAAGACCTGGTGTGTCCTGGTGTGCTTACACCATGGGGAAATACCATCAGGACAAAGAGCAGGGCTCTGCCTAGCAGGAGGGCACATCATTGCCTGTTGAAATCTAAACTGTCAGCAGTGAATGTAAATGATGATTTGGATGTTTAACCAGTCACTGTCCTCAGTGCTCACACCTGCTGCACACCCGACGGCCATCCGAGTGTGTGCTAAAGATCGCAACATGGGCATGCAGTTCACAGACCCTCCCATCAGCTAACACGCCCTGCATGCTGAATCAGGCCATGCCCAGGAGGAGACTAACCAGGTGATGCTCTGATCTGCATACCCTGCGCATCGTGGGGACCAAGTATATATTGGAAGATGAGGAGCTGGCCCTTCACATAGTGGGATTCAGTTCATGCCCGTATTTCATATCAGTTTGCGCAACATTTCCCTAACAATCAGTATCTCCTATAGCCGACTGGCCAGTAGCACTGAAGATGGAGTTACATTAACAGAGGCCGGACTGTGGTATATCATTCTGTTTTTTAAACTTGTGTTCCTTTCCATACAACCGTGGATTACAAAGAATCCTAAACCAAACTTAGGTTTAAAGAAAGGTTGAGCAGGTTGAACCTGTGCTCATTGGAGTTTAGAAGAATGAGAGGTGATCTTATTGAAACATATAAAGCCCCGAGAACACCAGCAGCAGGTCGGGGCCATAAAAGGAGCGGCGTGGAGGCCTGGGGAGCAGCGTGGAGGCCTGGGGAGCAGCGTGGAGGCCTGGGGAGCGGCGTGGAGGCCTGGGGAGCAGCGTGGAGGCCTGGGGCAGCAGTGTGGTAGCCCTTTCAGGGAGCAGCGTGGAGGCGTACTACTCCAGGGAGCAGCACGAGCTGGTGCAGGAGGGCAAAGGCAGCGAAGGGAGATGTCATCAAGGTCCAGGTCGCTGATTGGAGTGTGGGCTGTACAGCAGGAGCGGTGAGGTCGGGGCGAAGGAATGGTGAGAGACTGCAGAGCGATGTGATTGGAGCCCAGGAGAGGCGCGAGTTCGGGGCCAGAAGAGGCGAGGGCCCAGGGGCAGCACGGACCAGCCCACACTGCGATATGTGCGTGCACTAGGTCCATACAGCAAAGCTGGTCTCCAGTCGTCTTGGCTCTTAACCCTTGCCACTGGCCCAAGACCTCGCTCTGTCAAGCCCGCGTGGTGGCTGGTGTGCAACGGTCACCACACGTTAAAAAAATCCACCCACAGGCATCTTCCACACTTCAGGATGTAGTTCGGGATCTGGAATATTAGGTCCTTCATTGAAACACCTGTGAACTTTTTGACAAGGAAGCAAGTCATCCTCGCTTCGAGGGACTGCCCATGATGATGATGATAAGATTCCGAGAGGGTTGGACAGGGTAGATGCAGAGAGGATGTTTCCCATTGTGGGGGAATCTAGAACTAGGGGACATGGTTTCAGAATAAGGGACCGCCCATTTAAGACGGAGATGAGGAAGAATTTCTTCTCTCAGAGGGTTGTAAATCTGTGGAATTCTCTGCGCCAGTGAGCTTTGGAGGCTGGGTCATTGAATATATTTAAGGTGGAGAAAGACAGATTTTTGAGCGATAAGGGAGTAATGGGTTATGGGAAGTGGAGCTGAGCCCATGGTCAGATCAACCATGATCTTATTGAATGGCAGAGCATGCTTGAAGGGCCGAATGGCCGACTCCTGCTCCTATTTTCTATGTTCTTATGCAAATTGTGGCCAAGTGCCCTGTGTGAGTGTTTAGCAGGTGGTAAAAGTATCGAAGAGCATTGACACATCATCTATTCCATCTGCTGCTACTGCAGGCTGGTCCATTCCTTATTCAACAAACGAAAAGGAGCCAGAGTATTCTTCGGCTGAGGAGAGGAATGCAAAATGGTCTTACCCAATAAATGAGCAGGGAGACATCCTGTTGAACTGATACGTTCTGCTCCAAAAGTATCTCTGAGCTTCGCTCTCACATAGGCATGCAGCTCCTTGTACAAAGGCATTATCTAATGGTGACACGGGAATAGGTTGTGGGAAATGTTACTGTTATTGAGTAGCCTGTGGGTTATTCTGTAAAATATATCAGCTGATTCAGCATTGCATCCATAGTTATGATCGAGACCCTGGTTAGTTTAGAACCCAACACAACATACAGGTATCAGCAGATGTCCAGTGGTGTTGTCATGGTGAGTCGGGGATACGCTGTCTGCAGTATGGGTGAACATATACAAGGGTGCTGCCTATAAGAAGTGCAGACTATAGGGAAGACGATTCACAAAGTGCAGATATCAGGAAGGCTCGTTCCGTGCTGCATTCTCTGAATTGTGGAGCCCAGGATTGTCCAATAGAAATCGCTGACTAGCCACAGGTGTTGCTATGGCGATACTGCACTAGGCCAGCACACAATGTCTTGTCTGCAATGCAGGTAAATGTATATTTACTAAAAGATCATCGGCATCATTCAGCTTGAGGCTTTGCAGTCTTTCACTGTCAGTGTTTGCAATTCTGGCATTTTTCCATTTGTGAGCAATACACTCACTTCATCAGGTGAGTGCTCAGAATACACAGGGAGTGGTAACACAATCTACCAGAATAGCCCCTCCCCAATTCCCATCCAGATCCCCCCAGCCCACTCTCCCCCCTCTCCCCCCCTCACTCTCCCCCCCGCGTTCCTCCCTCCCCAATTCTCCATCCAGACCCCTCCCCCCTGCTCTCCCCGCTTTCCCTCTCTCCCCCCGTACTCCCTCCCCCACTCTCCCCCCTCTCCCCTGCCCCCCGCTCTCCCTCCCCCATTCTCTATCCCTCTCCCCCCCGCACTCCATCCAGACCTCCCCCCCACTCTCTATCCAGAGCCCTCCCCCCTCTCCCCTGCCTCCCTCCCCCACTCTCCCACCCACTCTCTATCCAGAACCCCCCCCCCGCTCTCTCCCCTCTCCCCTGCCCCCGCTCTCCCTCCCTCCCCATTCTCCATCCCTTTCGCCTCCACACTCCATCGAGATCCCCCTCGCTCTCCCCCCTCTCACCCCTGCTTTCCCACCCCTCTCTCCATCCCCTCCCCCCCCTCTCCATCCTCTCCCCCCTCTCACCACCCTCTCTCCATCCCTACCCCTTCTCCCCCCCCTCCATCCCCTCCCCCCTCTCCCCCCTCTCTCCATCCCCTCACCCCTCCCCCCGCACTCCATACCCCCTCTCTCTCCCCCCTCTCCACCCCCCCCACCCCCGCGCAGTCCATACCCCCTCTCTCCCCCCCCCCCCCCCAATAACATACAATGACAACTATCTGATTCCCAAGCACGATTTGAAGTGAGGATATTTGAGCTTGTTGGGAATCAGAGGATAAAGTGTGTCTGGAAGCGATCAGACAACCCAAGCGTTCAGCGGGCACGGCAGGGTGTTGGGGATTGTGCTGGAGCTGGGCCCTCTGTGTACTGCTGCATCGTGAAACACTCCAGCTTATGTGATATCAAACATATGATGCATACTTTAAATTAACACCATTTTATATATTATCCTGTTATCATTACACAGCATTATCTGTTAGTTCATCGTTTTAAATTGAAATATCACTGAATTAGACAGCACACTCGATGACATCTGTAAATATCTATGTTCAGTAATAAAGCCAACTAAGTAACTCAGCAGCTGTCTAAAGAAAGGTCTCCTTCAGCACTGAGCGAGTGCCGCACGGTAAATAGGGCCCTGATGTTCTCTCCAATCACCACCGCAGGGATCCTCAGTCACAAACATTTGTGGAACTGCAGATATGGGACATGTTGCAATTGATAGACAATTAATCACAGATTATTTTTCTATATAAGAACATAAGAAATAGGAGCAGGAGTCGGCCATACGACCCCTCTGGCCTGCTCCACCATTCAATACGATCATGGCTGATCTGATCATGGACTCAGCTCCACTTCCCTGCCCGCTCCCCATAACCCTTATTGCTCAAAAATCTGTCGATCTCCACCTTAAATATATTCAATGACCCAGCCTCCACAGCTCTCTGGGGCAGAGAATTCCACAGATTTACAACCCTCTGAAAGAAGAAATTCCTCCTCATCTCAGTTTTAAATGGGCGGCTCCTTATTCTAAGACTATGCCCTCTAGTTTTAGTTTCCCCTATGAGTGGAAATATCCTCTCTGCATCCACCTTGTCGAGCCCCCTCATTATCTTATAAGTTTCAATAAGATCACCTCTCATTCTTCTGGACTCCAATATGTATAGGCCCAACCTACTCAACTTATCTTCATAAGTCAACCCCCTCATCTCCGGAATCAACCTAGTGATCCTTCTCTGAACAGCCTCCAATGCAAGTATATCCTTCCTTAAATACGGAGACCAAAACTGTACGCAGTACTCCAGGTGTGGCCTCACCAATACTCTGTACAATTGTAGCAGGACTTCTCTGCTTTTATACTCTATCCCCCTTGCAATAAAGGCCAACATTCCAGTTGCCTTCCTGATCACTTGCTGTACCTGCATACTAACTTTTTGTGTTTCATGCACAAGGACCCCCAGGTCTCTCTGTACGGCAGCACTTTGCAATTTTTCTCCATTTAAATTATAATGTGCTTTTCTATTATTTTTGCCAAAGTGGATAATCTCATATTTTCTACATACTCCATCGGCCAAATATTTGCCCACTCACTTAGCCTGTCTATAGCCCTTTGCAGATTTCATGTGTCCGCCTCACAATTTGCTTTCCCACCCATCTTTGTATCATCAGCAAACTTGACTACATGAGACTCGGTCCCTTCATCCGAGTCATTAATATAGATTGTAAATCGTTGAGGACCCAGCACCGATCCCTGCGGCACCCCACTAGTCACTGTTTGCCAACGGGAAAATGACCCATTTATCCCAACTCTCTGTTTTCTGTTAGTTAGCCAATCCTCTATCCATGCTAATATATTACGCCAACCCCATGAACTTTTATCTTGTGCAGTAACTTTTTATGTGGCATCTTATCGAATGCCTTGTTTCTCGTAACTTCTAATTTACTGAAAATAAATGAGGAATGGCATGAATCCATGCAAGCTTTCAGATTATAGGCCTGACAGCAACAATTTTCATTGCTACAGAACCTTTAACTTAGAAAATGCCCAAAGGCTCTTTACAAATAAGCATGCAATGGGCATGGAGCCAGGAAAGAAGAGGTTATCAGGGATGGCCAAAAACTGGGTCGCAGGGCTCGGTTTGGAGAGGATTTTTACAGTGTAGAAACAACTGGGCTAAAGGCTCTGCTGCCCATGATGGGGCGAAGGGCCCGAATCAGAGGAAGAGAACATTTGGGAGGAGGCATAGGAGTGGAGGGGACTGAAGAGATAGGCTAGGGTAAGGATCAAGACAATGTGTGCAAAGTCAATGTCTACAGTCCATGTAATCAGACACAAACTGGTTCCTAATGCCCAATACTCTGGGTTTAGTGTAAGGGGACTGATTTGATAAAACAGATCAATTCCATTAACCGTATCAGCATTTCATTTCGAACAAGCAAACGCCTGCATATACCAAATGCTTTGTTGGTTTCAAATTGCTAGCTCCGGTGCCAGGTATTCAGTGAAAGAAATGCTGTGGTGGGTTGTAGCATTCAGTGACATGATAATGAGTGACAATACGGTGCACTCACGGATCAACTTATCCAGCAACCGTTTCACTGGGAAATGCTTCTGTTTTTAAGGTATATAGGAGAGGGGTTATCACCAGTGACTCATCTTACCAGGGGTCACAATCTCAGAATAAGGGGTCAGCTATTTAGGACTGAGATGAGGAGAAACTTCTTCACTCAGAGGGTGGTGAATCTTTGGAATTCTCTACCACAGAGGGCTGTGGAGGCTCAGTCTTTGAGTATATTGCGGAGGTGGATAGATTTTTGGATATTAAGGGAATCAAGGGATATGGGGACAGTGCAGGAAAGTGGAGTTAAGGTCGAAGATCAGATATGATCTTATTAAATGGTGGAGCAGGCTCGAGGGGCCGTATGGCCTACTCCCACTCCTAATTCTTATGTTCTTTATGCAGATGACTTTGTAACAATTGGTAGAATTATCGATAAGAACAAAAATTGCTAATCTTGATCATAGGTGAAAGGATATTTTTGAACCTAATCCACCCAGAAAGGGACTGAAGACATGTTTGAACAGTCAGGGCAGGCGTCCCATGGGGTGTTTACACTGTGGGGTGTTCAGAGAGCTGGAATCCCAGCCGCTACCTTCACCTGACCCTGACTCCCTCCCAAATCTCCAGTTAATTGTAATAAGAGTGGCAGGTGACCATTCCTGGAGCAGAATCACTCGCCCTGCTGGCTTACTGTAATCGTACAGTGGGACCCTGCCACTTCCAGCAAGCGAGAGAGATTAAGTCCTGATTTAAAGGTGTCGAGGAAGCTTCAATTCTACTTCACACTGTAGTTGATCCACATAGCAACACCAATCAATCCCCTGTGATCAACTGATCAATCTGAGATCAAGGGGTTGTCTTATGAAGAAAGGTTGAGTAGGTTGGGCCTATACACATTGGAGTTTAGGACAATGAGAGGTGATCTTATTGAAATGTATAAGATTCTGAGGGGACTTGACAGGTTAGTGCAGAGAGGATGTTTCCCATCGTGGGGGAATCTAGAACTAGGAGGCATGGTCTCAGAATAAGGGGCCGCCCATTTAAAACTGAGATGAGGAGGAATTTCTTCTGTCAGAGGGTTGTAAATCTGTGGAATGCTCTGCCCCAGAGAGCTGTGGAGGCTGGGTCACTGAATATATTTAAGGCAGAGATAGACAGACTTTGAACGATAAGGAAGTGAAGGGTTATGGGGCAGGGAAGTGGAGCTGAGCCCATGATCAGATCAGCCATGTTCTTATTGCATGGTGGAGCAGGCTCGAGGGGCCGTATGGCCTACTCCTGCTCCTATTTCTTAAGTTCTTATGTTCTTGCCATGTGCCTATTACAACGTTAAGCCCGTAATGGGATCTAGGCCTGCTCAGAGGAGGCCGAGCTCAATACTGGGTGTGTCTGGAGCACATCAGGCAGGATTCCCAGAGTAACCCGGGCTCAACCACAAACCTCTGCTGGGAGGTGGGGGATGGGTGAGCAGGAGAAGATTCCCCTCAGATTGGGATATACTGTAAAAGGAGCAGAAAGCTGGTGGACCTGCCCAGAAATTATTACCCTCTGCCACAATTCTGCTCCACAGCGGTTACAATTACCTTCCAATATAGTCAATTCATTATTTCAGTAAGTGGTCAAATAATTATTTGCTCAAATAATTGACGGGCTTGAGAGACGAGAAGCAGAAACTTCAATCACGAGACTTTAGAATTCCACCCATCGGGGGAAAAGTAGAGACAGAAATTGTGATCAGTGTAAGAAATGAGTTTAACCTCTGACAGCAGTTTGACCACATCTTCCATCAGCTCGTTGCGACTGTACGCAAACTCTCCCACGTCTTCGGTTTCATAGTTTCCCCTCCAGTAATCGCCATAGTCTTCATAGCCTTCAGACAGAACAAACACGCCGATGTTTAATCTCAGGTTCCTCATCTTACTGCTTACCGTCTCAAATGTCAATTATTTAGCTGGTTACCATTCATTTTTGCTGCCTTGTTCTCCAAATCAACATATTCTTCATAGAGCGGTCTCAGTTTTCTCCCTACATTAATTCGCCAACCTTCCCAAGCCCAGAGTCGCTTGTTGTAATCCTTGCTATCAGCCATCACAATGGTCAACCCTGAATAAAAGCAAGAGGATGAGGAACAATCGTGTAGCGTCATCATCAACAGAAAGGCAAGCTCTCAAATAATCCTTCAGAGTGAAAGTCGTGGCCTACTCTATCATCGTCAGTCTCTTCCTGGCCTGGCCATTCTATCGGTGACCATATTGCCATTTTACTGATCTCGGGAGTACTGCTTTTCAGCACTGCTGAAACATCTATTATTGACTTTGGCAACCTGTACTAGAAAAGTGACCATCAAACATCGGCTTGGCTCCAGTGACAACACATTTGCCTCTGAAACAGAAGATTGTGAGTTCAAGACCCATACACCCCAACCCTTTCCCTTGAGCACATAAGCTAGACTGATGCAGGGCAGTATTGAATGAGTGCCGCACTGTCGGAGGATCAGTACTGAGGGAGCGCCGCACTATTGGAGAGTCAGTACAGAGGGAGCGCCACACTGGCGGAGGGGCAGTACTGAGGGAGTGCTGCACTGTCGGAGGGGCAGTACTGAGGGAGTGCCGCACTGGCGGAGGGGCAGTACTGAGGGAGCGCCGCACTGTCGGAGGGGCAGTACTGAGGGAGCGCCGCACTGTCGGAGGGTCAGTATTGAGGGTGCTCTGCACTGTCGGAAGGGCAGTACTGAGGGAGTGCTGCACTGTCGGAGGGGTAGTACTGAGGGAGCGCTGCACTGTTGGGGGGGGCAGTGCTGAGGGAGCGCCGCACTGTCAGAAGGGCTGTACTAAAGGAGCGTTGCACTATCGGAGGGGCAATAATGAGGGAGTGCTGCACTGTCAGAGTGGAGGTACTGAGGGAGTGCTGCACTGTCAGAGTGGAGGTACTGAGGGAGTGCTGCACTGTCGGAGGGGCAGTACTGAGGGAGTGCTGCACTGTCGGAGGGGCAGTACTGAGGGAGTGCTGCACTGTCGGAGGGGCAGTACTGAGGGAGTGCTGCACTGTCGGAGGGGCAGTACTGAGGGCATGCTGCACTGTCGGAGGGGCAGTACTGAGGGAGTGCTGCACTGTCGGAGGGGCAGTACTGAGGGAGTGCTGCACTGTCGGAGGGGCAGTACTGAGGGAGTGCTGCACTGTCGGAGGGGCAGTACTGAGGGAGTGCTGCACTGTCGGAGGGGCAGTACTGAGGGAGTGCTGCACTGTCGGGCTGTGACAACGTGACACTACCATGTCATAGAACATGTCCAGCAAAAAATAACTGATTCCAAATATATAGAAACATTGTGTAATATACTGAACTGAATCTCAATGTATATGAACATTGTGTACTATGATGAACTGAAAGCTTTACCACAAGGGTTTGTAAAGGTTTGGCAATTTGCTGAAAGCTCCTTAAATCATGAGAATTCCCTTAAAACAGTGTTTACCCCAAACACCACTGGGGTTAAATTCAGGAGCGCCCATTTTTGTTTTAATACTCTGCATAAATGATTGGCCCTGAGGAACACTGATATTGGGCCTCGAACATCGTCATCATAAGCCATCGCTGTGGGAGGAGATAGCACGGTGACGTTTGGGCCTCGGGAGTGATCGTGTGGTCGAGAGGGAGGGACCGAGGGGCGGGGGCTGGAGGTCAAGGTTCAGTGGGTCGAGAGGGAGGGATCGAGGTTTGGGGGCTGGAGGTCAGAGTTCAGTGAGTCGAGAGGGAGGAACCGAGGGGTGGGGGCTGGAGGTCAGGGTTCAAGGGGTTGAGAGGGCGGGATCGAGGTTTGGGGGCTGGAGGTCAGGGTTCAGGGGGTCGGGAGGGAGAGACCGAGGGGCGGGACCTGAAGGTTAGGGTTCAGAGGGTCAAGAGGGAGGGACTGAGAGTCGGGGTGCTGCAGGTCAGGGTTCAGAGGGTCAAGAGGGAGGGACCAAGGGTCAGGGGTTGGAGGTCAGTGTTCAGGGGTTGAGAGGCCAGGACCGAGGGTCGGAGGATGGAATTCAGGGGATCGGGAGGGAGGGATCGAGGGTCAGGGTCCTGGAGGTCCAGGTTCAGGGGGTCAGGAGGGAGTGTTCAAGGGTCAGGGTCTTGGTGGCCATCCTTCAGCAGTCCCTGAGCTCTGGAATTCCCGAAACCTCTCTGTCTCTCTCTCCTCCTTTAAGACGCTCCTTATAACCTATCGCTTTGACCAAACTTTTGGTCACCTGCCCTAATTTTTTGTTATATGCTTCGGTCAAATTTTGTTTGATAATGCTCCTATGAAGCGCCTTACTATGTTAAAGGTGCTATATAAATGCAAACTGGTGTTGCTGTTGTTGGTTTCCCTGAATGTGATGGTGCTGTCTATCTCGGAGCTAATCAGTGTTGCATCGGGGACCTAAAGCAAGAGTTGGGACCCATACTTGTAGATACAAAGGGTCTAACATCTGCTTCAGGCCTGGCTAAAGGTGCCCGTTGTCTGTCCTTGACAACATGGCACACTTCCTGCCCACCATAGTGGGTCCTTCGGAGCCAAGTAGCTCCTGAGAAACACGCACTGTGAGCACCAAGTTAACCCCGCGTCATTCCAAGCGTGGAATGGTGGGCTGCAGCCCAGCTACCTGTGTGTAGGATGTGTGTGTGAGTATGTGGGGAGGGAGGGAGGAGCTGGGAAACAAGAGTTACATCACTCACCAGGCTCCAGCTCCTTGCAGTCGAAGGGTTTATCTGGTTCGCAGACTGTCCCGGTGCTGTAGAGGGTGCTCATTTCATTCAGAATTTTGTTCAGCTTTAATCAAAATGATGGCAAGATGTTAAGCTCTGATGATAAGCATTTCTCTCACTGCCCAGGAACATGTCACATTAACCAGAGGGCTGCAATGTTCTCGGGCACTGGGATCCCGACGTCAGTCTGACTGTCTGGGACCAGCACCTGGGAGAGGTGAGTGCTGCGAGGGATATTCAGCGCTGAGTCAATGGCCTCGATATTAACCCCCGACAGGCCGGAGAGGGTTACGGGGAGGGGGAGGGTAAATATTTTACAATGTGACACGAGTCCCCAACCGGCTGTGCACGAGCCTGGCGCTATTTCCACAGTGACAGCGTGGGTTTCCCAGGGCTCGGGAAACGCGGCAGTGAAAGGGAGGCGGGGCAGGAGTGATCCCCGCTTCCCCGACAGGCAGATTACCGCCTTGCCCCCCCACCCCCCACTCATCGTGGCCTCCCTCCCCCCTGCCCACTCCCCACAGCGATCGCAGACCCTCCCCTCCCCCCCGCCCACTCCCCACAGCGATCACAGACACTCGCCCCCTCCCCACCCGCCCACTCCCCACAGCGATCGCAGACCCTCTCCCTCCCCCCCCACCGCCCACTCCCCACAGCGATCACAGACCCTCCCCCCCCCACCCTGGCCCACTCCCCACAGCGATCACAGACCCTCCCCCCCCCACCCCGGCCCACTCCCCACAGCGATCGCAGAACCTCCCCCTCCCCCCCGCACATTCCCCACAGCGATCACAGACCCTCTCCCTCCCCCCCGCCCACTCCCCACAGCGATCACAGACCCTCCCCCCCCCACCCCGGCCCACTCCCCACAGCGATCGCAGAACCTCCCCCTCCCCCCCGCACACTCCCCACAGCGATCACAGACCCCCTCCCCCTCCGGCCACTCCCCACAGCGATCACAGAAGTCTCTCTCTTCCCCGGCATGAATTGACACTCCATGAGGTAATAGACTGAGTCTGTTTTACTTGGAATAGAGGAGACTGAGGGGAGATCTGATTGAGGTGTATAAAATTATGAGGGGCCTGGATAGAGTGGATAGGAAGGACCTATTTCCTTTGGCGGAGGGTTCAACAACCAGGGGTCATAGATTTAAAGTAATTGGGGGGAGGTTTAGAGGTGATTTGAGGGGAAATGTCTTCACCCAGGGGTGGTGGGGGTCTGGAACTCACTGCCTGAAAGGGTGGTAGAGGCAGAAACCCTCACCACATTTAAAAAGTACTTGGATGTGCACCTGAAGTGGCGTAACCTACAGGGCTACAGACCCAGAGCTGGAAAGTGGGATTGGGCTGGATAGCTCTTGGTCGGCCGGCGCAGACACAATGGGCCGAAATGGCCTCATTCCGTGCTGTAAATTTCTATGATTGTATGATCACAGCCCTCTCACTCTCCTCTCCACTCTATGCAATGATCACAGATACCTGATCTCCAGACACCCCCTCCCCCTATTGCCGGGGACCACCATTAGGGGCCCCAGCTGCGACCTCCTGCCACTGGTTATACCCCCTTCCCCTCACCCCACACCCTCCCCCCTCCCCCCACACCCTCCCCCCACTCCCTCCCCCCCTCCCCTTCTCTCACACCCTCCCCCCTCTCCATACACCCCCTCCCCTTCTCTCACACCCTCCCCCCTCCCATACACCCCCTCCCCCTCACGCCACACCCACTCCCCACATACTCCCCCCTCCCCCCACATCCCTCCCCCTCCCTCTCTCCCACACCCTCCCCCCTCCCCCCCACCCACCCCTCCCCCACACCCTCGCCCCACCCTCCCCACCCCCTCCTCACATCCTAACCCAACTCTCCCCGCACCCTTCCCCAACCCATATCCCCACCATCCCCCCTGCCCTCCCTGCACCCTCCCCTCACCTCTTCCTCCACCCTCCCCCCACTCCCTCCCCACATCCTCCCTCACTTCCATCCCGCATCCTCCCACTCCCCCACACTCCTCCGCAACATCCTCCGCACCCTCCCCCGTTCCTTCCCCGCACCCTCCCACTCCCCCCCACCCTCCTCCGCAACATCCTCTGCACCCTCCCCCACTCCTTCCCTGCACCCACCCCCGTGTAATAGCACTCCACCTAGTGGACTACTGTAGTAATGCAATTGCTGATATAAATGCAATAAAAGGTTCATGTAGCAAAGTCACTTGATGACAGTTTCGAGCCATCTTGTGTGTATGTGTTGTAAGAATATATCACCTTGGCGACGTAGAATGGGATAATCGGATTCCCTAGCTGAAATTTTTGTTGGTGGATAATTCTGCCAACTGACAGAGAGATTTTGTGAGCTTCTTTGTTTTGCAGAACAGCTAAAATGCAAGGTAAAGTACAAGAAAACTATCAGAGTCCAGATGGCTGTGCCTATGGGAATAATCAGGAGCTTGGATGCATTCCATCACAGCCTTTCCATCACAGAATTTTGGAGTGTATGTGGAATGGCTAGAAATATTTTTCACTGCAAATAGTATTGTCGAAGTCCCGATGTTGAAAACCATAACTGGGTGGTTTTAGAAAGGAAACAGGCTCACTGAAGCAGGGCCTGAGGTGTATGAATCCTTGAAAAATATGCTTGTTCCCATCAAGCCGAAGGACGCGCCACTGCCGAAGATTCTAACCAAGTTAGAACAGCACTACAATCCTGAGCCCCTGGAAATTGCTGAAACACGCGATCAATTAACTGACAAGAGTCTCAGTGAGTACAGTGTAGCTTTAAGAAACCTATCTATTCACTGTCACTTCAGACACTTTCAGGACCGAGCATTGTGTGATCGCTTTGTTTGTGGGATGAAAAATGAAGAAATCAGAAGAAAGTTATTGACAACCCCTAACTAGACTTATGATTTAGCTTGTCAGACAGCTGCTGATGGATATGGCATACCAATACTCCCGAGAATTTCCTGCCATTTCCAGTCGTCAGATGACTGAGGTGAATCGCCTGCAGGTTAAAAGTAAAAGTTCACATATAGATAGTTTTGAGCAATGTCCCAGACACCGATTGCTCAAAACTGTTCATGTGTCAAGGCAGAATGTTTCTTCTGCAAGAAACATGGGCATCTTGCGAAGGCATGCCGACTGAAGAGTGAATCGAGGCTATAAGTAGAAATCGCCAGAGACTACATAACCTTGAAGAGAAGCAATAGGACGAGGAGGTCTTGGAGAGACAAGTCATCAGAAGCACAAGAGTACCTAGCATATTTGCAATGTATCATCATCCAAGTAGACGTTGCAGGAACAAGGATACCCATGGAAATTGACACTGGCGCATCCGTGAGTGTGGTACCAGAACAAGGATCTGTTTCAGAGCTTGTGCTTGTAACTTATCTTGGATTTTTAGCTGTTCTGAAAAACAATGAACTTCTCATAGTAGTGGCAGGAGACAAGCCTGCCATGATAGGTAGAAATTGGTTGGGATCACTGAAGTTGGGTTGGAATGAGATTTTTCATGTGGAAAAGATGATGTCATCAAGCAGTATCCAAATCTTTTCCGTGAAATAGGTAGTCCGTTCCATGAATTCAAGGCGCGTGTCAGAGTGCAGACGGGCACAAGACCAATTTAATGCAAGCTACATCGCGTACCATACGCATTCAAAGAGAAAGTTGAGCAAGAACTCAAAAGCCTAGAGACTGAGAATATTATCTTTAAGGTAGAAGAAATTGTGTCTGATAATGGACCGCAATTTTGTCCAGAAGAATTTGCACAGTTCACAAGCAGAAATGGTGTGAAACATAGCCAAGTTTCATACCACCCTGCTTCAAATGGTGCAATAGAGTGCACAGTACAAATTGTAAAACGTGCCCTCATCAAATGTTGGATCCAAATTCAAAGAAGCAGCAGTTGTCGTTGCACCACAAACTGGCAAATTTTCTGATTACATCGTAATATTCCTTATACAACTACTGGCAGAACACCAGCACAGTTGTTTATCAAACGACAGCCATGAACCAGGTTCTTGTTGTAAAAGCCAAACTTAGCACAGTCAGTAGAAGAGACACAATTAAGGCAAAAAGAGAATCATGATAGAGGTAGAGTAAGAGAGAGAAATGTGAAATTAAATCAGAAGGTGAGAGTGAAAAACCATCACCATAAATGGTTAAAGTGGTTACCAGGAAGAGTAGTGAAGATATGTGGTCCTCACACATATTTGGTCAAGATGTTTGATCATGGACAGGTTAGGTTTGTTCACACTGATCATATTTTACCTACAGACGTGGAAGGAGTTGAAAGTTCGAATGACTTGATTATTTCTGATAAGTCTGATAGTCTTATTACAAGTAGAGTACCAGTAACAAATCCTACATCAGATGTACTAGAAACAAGTGCAAGAGAATGTTAGAATTTACATCTGAGTCCAAGTCAGGCAGACAAACAGTCTGAAGTTGTGGAGAGTCCAAATGTAAATCAAGGGTTGCCCTTGGAGAAAAACTCTCCTCAGGCTCAGCCTAGAATGAGTCTAAGTACTACAACAAGTTTGTACAGTTCTGTTCAACAGCAAAGGTATCATCTTTGAAACAGAAAACCAGTGGGTACGTTTGATTTATAAATATGGAAACATGAGTCCATATCTTTTGCTGTGTATAACCATGTAAGTTACGTATAATAATTATTTTGTTATGATTACTTCTTCATTAAGGATGGAGAAGTGTAATACAGCTCCCCCTAATAGACTACTGCTCCACCTAGTGGACTATTGTAGTACTACTACTACTGATATAAATACAATAAAAGGGTCAGGTGGCAAAGTCACATGATAATAATTTAGAGCCACCTCGTGTGTGTGTGTATTTCTTACCCCTCGCCCTCCCCCACTCCTTCCCCACTCCCCCACACTCCCCCACTCCCTCCCCACTCCCCAACACTCCCCCACTCGTTCCCCACTCCCCCACACTCCCCCACTCCTTCCCCACTCCCCCACACTCCCCCACTCCCTCCCCGCACCCTCTGTCAAATATTGAATTAAAAAGCAGTGTTGCATAGATATAGTTTACCAGCAAAATAAATGACAGTTTGATCTTCTTCATAACTAATTTAACTATCAGATGATTACCAGAACTAGATAATGAATATGTCTCAAGTTAATTTGAAGGTGATTTAATGTTTCATGGCAGCTTGTATCTGCAAACACTTCCCGCAATCCCATAAATGAACCAAAGTTCTCCTTCACTTATCAGTGATTTATTTTCTATCAAGTCTGTGCAGTCACTTACACGGCTGGACTCCTGGGCAGATAAAACCCCCGATCCTTTGTCTTGAAGCAGGCGAAGCTGGAGTTTGATGTGTTTGTCGTTTATGTTGGTGGGGTTAAACTTGCTGGCTTCATCACTGGCTTGCTGGTAAAATTTAGACCACACACCTCCCGCTATATTCTGGAAAAACAATGCGGAATGATTTGGATCAAATCTTTGGCCGGTGAGAGACATGCAGTATAATGTGGACCCACACTCAATGCCATCTCTCTTTGGGTGCACGAGTCCTACTACTTAACCCGAGGGTCATGTGGAGTGCTGGCTACAACAACAACTTGCATTTATATAGTGCCTTTAACGTAGCAAAACATCCCAATCGTAAGGCGCATCATAGGAGCATTATCAAGCAAAATTTGATAGCAATGCACGTAAGGTCCGAGAGGAAGGTTATGGTGCAAATAAAGTCATATAATCTGTTGCTTTCATACTATCCAACAGCAGAGTATAATGGCCTAAGCTTAGGGCCGTTCTGAACTTGTAAATCTAGACCCTAAAAAGCCATCACCAATATTGTCATTGGATAGCAGCTAGCAGGCCCGTGCAGGCAGTGCCTCAGCTATGGCCTTAGCCTGGCACAAACACCTTCAATTGTAGGCCATTTTCAGGCGTAAAGGGTGAGTCTGCATTTGGGATACACAATGCATGTAAGAGGCTGAAATCTGCAAACATAGGCTCATTCAGTTCAGGTCATACAAAAAAACTTGCATTTATACACCTGTCTGAGGCTGAACCAGGCTGTTCACAACTTGGTGTCATATTTGACCCTGAAATGAGCTCTCGACCACATATCCGCAGCATAACTAAGACCGCCTATTTCCACCTCTATAACATCGCCCGTCTCCGCCCCTGCCTCAGCTCATCCGCTGCTGAAACCCTCACCCTTGCCTTTGTTACCTCTAGACTTGACTATTCCAACACACTTCTGGTTGGCCTCCCACATTCTACCCTACATAAACTAGAGGTGATCCAAAACTCAGCTGCATGTGTCCTAATTCGCACCAAGTCCCGCTCACCCATCACCCCCTGTGCTCGCTGACCTACATTGGCTTCCGGTTAAGCAACGCCTCGATTTCAAAATTCTCATCCTTGTTTTCAAATCCCTCCATGGCCCTCGCCCCCTCTCTATCTCTGTAATCTCCTCCAGCCTCACAACCCCCGAGATGTCTGTGCTCCTCCAATTCTGCCCTCCTGAGCATCTCTGATTATAATCGCTCCACCATTGGTGGCCGTGCCTTCTGTTGCCTGGGCCCCAAGCTCTGGAACTCCCTCCCTAAACCTCTCCGTCTCTCTCCTCTTTCAAGATGATCCTTAAAACTGAACTCTTTGACCAAGCTTTTGGTCACCTGCATGAATTTCTAATTATGCGGCTCGGTGTCAAAGTTTTATTGTATAATACTCTGTGAAGCGCCTTGGGACGTTTCACTACGGTAAATACAAGTTGTTGTTGTTATATCGCAAGGTGCTTCACAGGAGCTATGGGATCCTGGGTTTTATGAATAGAGGTATAAAGTAAAAAAGTGTGGAAATTAGGATGAACTTGTATAAAACACTGGTTTGGCCTCAACTGGAGTATTGTGTCCAATTCTGGGCACCGCACTTTAGGAAGGGTGTGAAGGCCTTGGAGAGGGTGATTCCAAGAGTGAGGGACTTCAGTTACGTTGCTAGGCTGGACAAGCTGGAGTTGTTCTCCTTGGAGCAGAGAAGGTTGAGAGAAGGTTTGATAGAAGTGTTCAAGTTCATCAGGGGTCTGGACAGAGTAGGTCGAGAGAGACTGTTTCCATTGGTGGAAGGGTGGAGAACCAGAGGACACAGACTTAAGCTGTTTGGCAAAAGAACCAAAGGCGACATGAGGAAAAACCTTTTTACGCAGCGAATGGTTAGGATCTGGAATTCACGGCCTGAGAGGGTGGTGGAGGCAGACTCAATCGTGGCTTTCAAAAGGGAGTTGGATAAGTACCTGAAAGTAAAAAATTTGTAGGGCTCCGGGGAAAGGGCAGGGAGTGGGACTGGATGAGGGGCTCTTGCAGAGAGCCGGCATGGACTCGACGGGCCGAATGGTCTCCTGTGCTGTAACCGTTCTATGATTCTATGAATTAGACAAAAATTGACACCGAGCCACATAAGGAGATTTTTTTGGCAGATGACCAGTAGCTTGGTCAATGAAGTAGGTTGTACTGAGCTTCTTAAAGGATGAGAGAGAGGTGGTGAGCTTTAGGGTGTTGGTTCCAGAGGTTGGGGTGCAGGCAGCTGAAGATGGAGCGATGGAAATCAGGGATACAAAAGAAGGCAGAATTAGAGGAGCGCAGAGATCTTGGAGCGTATTCGGCCTGTGGGAAGTTACAGAGATAGGGAGGGGGCGAGGCCATGGAGGGATTTGAAAACAAGGATAAGAATTTTAAAATCGAAGTGTTGCTGGACCGGGACCCATTGTAGGTTAGCGAGCACAGGGGGTGATGAGCAAGGTTCCCTTTAAGCTGCGCAGCCATGTAGCACTCCAGGAGTCCGTGAACCAGCTTTAAATTGGAAAAACCGCGACCTGCTCTGTCCAATTACTGACTGACCACTGAAGACCAAAATGTCCCTCCTAGTCATGTTCCCTGTAAAGTGCACGGTTGTGCCCACACAGCCCAGGACTTATGAATGGGTCGAACAGCGCGTTAAGAGGCCATGCGACCCCCGCCACCAACAAATTGAATGAGATTACCCCCCACCAGAGGAATTGTTAAGTGTGAATTACTGGATTCAGAAGAGCAATATGACGAGTTATTTGGAGCGGGGAAGTAGATCATTGTGAATGGCAGTTTGCTCTTGTTACACAGGAACAGGAGGAGGCCCATTCAGCCCCTTGAGCCTGTTACACAGAAACAGGAGGAGCCCATTCAGCCCCTCGAGCCAGTTACACAGGAACAGGAGGAGCTCATTCAGCCCCTCGAGCCTGTTACACAGGAACAGGAGGAGGCCATTCAGCCCCTCGAGCCTGTTACCCAGGAACAGGAGAAGGCCCATTCAGCCCCTCGAGCCTGTTACACAGGAACAGGAGGAGGCCATTCAGCCCCCTCGAGCCTTTTACACAGGAATAGGAGGAGGCCCATTCAGCCTCTCGAGCCTGTTTCACCATTCAATGAGAGCATAGTTGATCTGCGATCTAACTCTATCTACCCGCCTTGGTTCCGTAACCCTTCCCTAACAGAAATCTATCAACCTCAGTTTTGAAATTTTCAATTGACCTCCAGCCTCAGCAGCTTTTGGCAGGGGGGGGGGAGAGAGTTCCAGGTTCCCACCACCCTCTGTGTGAAGAAGTGTTTCCTGACATCACCCCTGAACTGCCTGGCTGTAATTTTAAGGTTCTGCCCCCTTGTTCTGGACTCCCCCACTAGAGAGAATAGTTTCTCTCGATCTACCCTATCAAATACTTTAATTATCTCAAACACCACAATTAGATACCCTTAATGTTCTAAACTTGAGGGACTATAAGCCCAGTCTGTGCGACCTGTGCTCAGAATTCAATCCTTTTAGCCCCGATATCATTCTGCAACTTTTGCACTGCTGCCAAACTGTGCTGTCCTTTTTATTCTCAATATCTCTGCATTGCAGAAATGTATTGCAACACTCATTAAAAGGAATTTTTATAACCTTTTGCATCACCTCATAAAGATTGAGTGTGGCACAATGTTTTGCTGACTATGGTCCTTGCCTGTCTGAGGGCGGGCCAGTGAATGTCAGCCTGATTCTGTTTCCTACTAATCAGACCACGAGATACAGGGCCTTCCAACTTGTCCCACTGCAAATGGAATGACTATCGGGCGGGTTCGATCACAGACTTGCAATCTGCTGTGTACGATTACTGACTGAAGACCAAAATGTACCTCCATATCACGTTCCCTGTAAACCGCATGGTTGTGCCCACGCAGCCCAGGACCAGCTTTTATATTGCTAAAGGGAACTGTGTACGAGCCGCCCAGTTACTTAAACCAGAGTCTTTGCAAATCTAAATAAAATGCATTGTGCAAGCTGTATGGTACAGGTGGTATACTGTTAAATACGTATCTGCTTCAAAGAAAAATAGGAGCTTTATGAACCAGATAACAGTGCTGTATAGGGAAAAATACACAGACATAATTGAAGTTACAACACAGAAACAGGCCATTCGGCCCAACCTGGCTGCTGTGTTTACCCTCCACCTGAGCACTTTGGTAGGAAGAATAGAAAAACAGAATATTCTTTAAATGGCGATAAATCTTTAAATGTTGGTGTTGAGATATTTGTGTGCGCTTGTGCAAGAAACACAGAAAGCGAGCATGCAGGTACAGCAAGCAATAAGGAAGGCAAATGGCATGTTATCCTTTATTGCAGGGGGTTGGAGTATAAGAGTAAGGAAATCTTACTACAATTGTACAGAGCCCTAGTGAGACCACACCTGGAGTACTGTGTACAGGGCCCTAGTGAGACCACCCCTGAAGTACTGTGTACAGGGCCTTAGTGAGACCACACCTGGAGTACTGTGTACATGGCCCTAGTGAGACCACACCTGGAGTACTGTGTACAGGGCCCTAGTGAGACCACACCTGGAGTACTGTGTACAGGGCCTTAATGAGACCACACCTGGAGTACTGTGTACAGGGCCTTAATGAGACCACACCTGGAGTACTGTGTACGGGGCCCTAGTGAGACCACACCTGGAGTACTGTGTACAGGGCCCTAGTGAGACCACACCTGGAGTACTGTGTACGGGGCCCTAGTGAGACCACACCTGGAGTACTGTGTACAGGGCCCTAGTGAGACCACACCTGGAGTACTGTGTACAGGGCCCTAGTGAGACCACACCTGGAGTACTGTGTACAGGGCCCTGATGAGACCACACCTGGAGTACTGTGTACAGGGCCCTGATGAGACCACACCCGGAGTACTGTGTACAGGGCCCTGATGAGACCACACCCGGAGTACTGTGTACAGGGCCCTGATGAGACCACACCCGGAGTACTGTGTACAGTTTCGGTCTCCTTATCTGAGGAAGGATATACTTGCCTGGGAGGTGGTACAACGGAGGTTCACTCGACTAATTCCTGGGATCAGAGGGCTGTCCTATGATGAGAGATTGTGTTGAATGGGCCCATAATCTCTGGAGTTTAGAAGAATGAGAGGTGATCTCATTGAAACATACAAGATTCTGAGGGGAATTGACAGGGTAGATGCTGAGAGGTTGTTTCCCCCGGGATGGAGAGTCTAGAACCAGGGATCACAGTCTCAGGATAAGGGTAAGGCCATTTAAGACCGAGATGAGGAGGAATTTCTTCACTTAGAGGATTATGAATCTTTGGAATTCTCTGCCCCAGAGGGCTGTGGATGCTGAGTCTCTGAATATATTCAAGGCTGAGATCAATAGATGTTTGGCGTCTAGAGGAATCAAAGGATATGGGAATCGGGCGTGAAAGTGGAGTTGAGGTCGATGATCAGCCAGGATCTTATCGAATGGCGGAGCAGGCTCGAGGGGCCGTAGGGCCTACTCCTGCTCCTATTTCTTCTGCTCTCGTAACCCAAACCATATTGACCCGTCCTGTTCCCATATCCCAGCATCTCCTTTTCCTTCATCCACCTCTCCAATCTAATGTTCAGTATTGACCATGTCTGCCTCAACCACTAACCCTGCAAGTGAATTCCACAGATTCAAAACTCTGTGTGTGAGGGAGTTCCCCTTACTCTGCTTTGTCTTACAGTTAATCTTGTGTCTACAGCTCTTTGTTCTAGATTCCTCAGTGACTGGGAACAGTCTGCTTCTGTCTATCCATCCTTTTAGAATTTGAAAGACTTCTGGCCAGTAATCTGCACTGTATTTCCTCATACCAGGCAGCATCCTAGTGAATCTGCCTTGTACCCTCTGTGAAGCCTCAATACCCTTGTTAATGGAGAGCTGGTTTCTGTAACACACAATACGCAGAATCAGAAAAAGCGTTGATGCATCGTTTTCATTATTTTAGAAATGTCACCATGAATCTGCATGACTGCCGACAGTTAGTTTAGAAAGCAACAACATTAAATGCATACTTGCATTAACCTGCACTGTTATATATAATTCAAAATGACATGCTGTTTCAAACTCATTGTACCCAGACATGCCGTTTCCTCTTTAAATAGCTTTTATTTACAAACATAAGGAACGGGAGGAGGCCATTCAGCGCCGCCCCCCACCAAACCCTGCCTACCCCCCCCACCAAACCCCGCCTAGCACCCCCCCACCAACCCCCACCTACCCCCCCCCAACCAATCCCCGCCTACCCCCCCACTAAACCCCACCTAGCACCCCCCCACCAACCCCCACCTACCCCCCCCACCAAACCCTGCCTACCCCCCCACTAAACCCCACCTAGCACCCCCTCACCAACCCCCACCTACCCCCCGCCAACAATCCTCGCCTACCCCTCCTCACCCACCCCACCCCAGCACACCCCACCCTAAGCCTGCTCCACCACTTTATAAGGTTCCAGCTGATCTGTACCTCAACTCCATGTTTAACAATTAATCCATGGGCATTGCTGGCAAGGCTAGCATTTATTGTCCACCCCTTTGCCCTGATCAGGCGGTGGTGGGCCTTCTTCTCGAACCGTTGGTAGCAATCTAATACAACTGAGTGGCTTCAAGGTCGTGGGTTCAAGTCCCACTCCAGGGACTTGAGCACTAAAATCTAGGCTGACGCGCCCAGTGCAGTGCTGAGGGAGCGCTACACTTTCGGAGATGCCGTCTTTGGGATGAGACGTTAAACTGAGGCCCTATCTGCTCTCTCAGGTGGATGTAAAAGATTCCAGGGCACTATTTCGAAGAAGAGCAGGGGAGTTATCCCCGGTGCCTTGGTCAATATTTATCCCTCAATCAAGATAACAAACACATATTATCTGGTCATTATCACATTGCTGTGTGTGGGAGCTTGCTGTGCGCAAATTGGCTGCCGCATTTCCCACATTACAACAGTGACTACACTCCAAAAGTACTTTAATTCCCCACTGCATTCCCACTCTGACCTCTCCGTCCTCGGCCTCCGACACTGTTCCAATGAAGCTCAACACAAGCTCGAGGAACATCACCTCATCTTTCGTTTAGGCACTTTACAGCCTTCTGGACTCAACATTGAGTTCAACAATTTCAGACCCTGACCTCGGCCCACATTTTGCTCCCTTTCCTCCTTTTTTAAACACCCCGCGTCCCTCCCCGCACCGATCATATGTAATTTTTCTCTCTCCGTTTCCCATGGCAGCTGGTCATTATCCCACCATTCACACCCTGTCGAGACTAACCTTTCTCTAACTTCTGCCATTACCATTTCAAGTCAGCCCATCATCCCTTTTGTCTCTCTAATCTCTCCTGCCTTCCACCCTATCACAGACCTTCCTCCCCTCCCCCTTGCAGTGCTCCTTAAGAATCTGTTCATTTCGAACATTCGCCAGTTCTGATGAAGGGTTACTGACCTGAAACATTAACTCTGTTTCTCTCCACAGATGCTGGCCGACCCGATGAGATTTCCAGCATTCTCTGTTTTTACTCCAAAAGTACTTCACTGGCTGTAAAGCGCTTTGAGCCGTCCGGTGGTCGTGAAAGGCGCTATATAAATCCAAGTCTTTCTTTCTTTTTTCTTGGTCACTTCAATGGGCAAATCTGACATAGTTACCCTCGTGGTTCAGTTAATAGCTGTGCTACCCAGTGTGGACCCAGGAGAAGGAGGCCCCAGCTTTGATCCCTGAACTGTGACTAGATTGAGCACTTCAACTGGGTATCAAGCGGGGCATTGCAATTGGGCTCACCATACCTGAGCAGGGGAGCCGGGATATCAGTGAGGACTTTGGCTCATGATTGTTATCCAGCCATGCCAGGTAGAAAGTGCGTTTGTGTGGGCATTGAGTGAAAGCAGGATCGACATTATGGTGACACCCATTTTCAAACAGACTGCTGATTTCTATACATGAAAAAGTCCACCAGTGCGGGTAGCCAAGGACTGGTGGCATTGATGGGTCCGGACACCTGCATGAGTCAGTGCCTTTAGGGAGAAGGTGGGAAATACAATTCAATGAGGCAGGTACATGGTAAAGTTCTTGATCTGATAACTGCACTCAATCTGTCATCAGTGAACAAAACAGACCTTCCAGTGGGACACTCACGTACAGAGCCGAAAACCGTGGTTATCAAATACTCACCATTTTATTGATATTTTCATCGGTGATATTCACGTTATATTCCCATGATGCCAGTGAAGACTTGTAGGCCAGCTCCTCTGCCTTTACACTAAACCTGTCCAGAAACTTCTTGGCTTCCTGCTCAAGTGTCAAAGAGAGTGCAACAGCAGCAAGGCTCAGAACCCATAGCACCTGCAGAAACATCTTTCTCCTGTGGCGAAAGGTCCTTAACTGAACCTTATCTTTCCAAGTACGCTTGTTTAATCAGCCCGTATCACAATGGCCTTTGAACAAGAAAAAAGGGCACAGAAAATAATCGCTCGAAATATGCCCTCAAGCAGATATATGGTAACTATGAGCCAAAGAGATAAGCCTCATAATATTAACCCTTTACTGATTGCAGCATATTTAAATATGGGAGTTCTGAAAGTCACTATAAATTAGGAATCTGCCAAACAGCCCACCCACCATATCGTAAAGGGCACAGACTGCTTCTGCAGGTTTCCTGTCTGGTGCTGCATGCAGGGGTACAGAATGTCCAGAAAAGATACAGGTGGTGTAGCCCTATATCTCAGGAACGTGCCCAGGTGTCCTTGACACTGTGCGGCAGTGAGTAAAACAAATTAGATCAATATTGGTCAATATTGGGCTGAAACGATGAGGTGATCGTCCCACTTTATAAATCATTGGTGTGACCACACTTAGTGTATACAGTGCTGGTCACCACTGCACAGAAAGGATATAGCAGCTTTCGAAAGGATAGAGTCGAGAGAAACCATGATGATTGAGGGAAAGGAGGGATTGGATTATGAGGAGCGATGATGTAAATTGGACATGTTCTCACTGGGAAAGAGAAGGGAGAGCTGATGTGATTCCTGATTTTAGGATTCTAAAGGGACTGGATATTGTAGACAAGGACAAGCTGTTTCACCTTGCATACCCAATCCTAACCACTCATTGCGCAAAAAAGTTTTTACTCATGTCGCTTCTGGTTCTTTTGGCAATCACCTTAAATCTGTGCCCTCTCATTACGTAGCATTATCATAGAATCATAGAATTATAGAAATTTACAGCACGGAAGGAGGCCATTTCGGCCCATCATGTCCGCACCGGCCGACCAAGAGCTACCCAGCCTAATCCCACTTTCCAGCTCTTGGTCCGTAGCCCTGTAGGTTACGGCACTTCAGGTGCACATCCAAGTACTTTTTAAATGTGGTGAGGGTTTCTGCCTCTAACACCCTTTCAGGCAGTGAGTTCCAGACCCCCACCACCCTCTGGGTGAAGGAATTTCCCCTCAAATCCCCTCTAAACCTCTCCCCAATCACTTTAAATCTATCATCATCATCATCATCATAGTCAGTCGTTCGGAATCGAGGAAGACTTGCTTCCACTCTTAAAATGAGTCCTTAGGTGACTGAACAGTCCAATACAAGAATCACAGTCCTGTCACAGATGGGACAGACAGTGGTTGAAGGAAAGGGTGGGTGGGACTGGTTTGCCGCACGCTCTTTCCGCTGCCTGCGCTTGATTTCTGCATGCTCCCGGCGTTGAGACTCGAGGTGCTCAGCGCCCTCCTGAATGCACTTCCTCCACTTAGGGCGGTCATTAGTCAGGGACTCCCAGGTGTCAGTGGGGATGTTGCACTTTAAATCTATACCACCTGGTTGTTGACCCCTCTGCTAAGGGAAATAGGCCCTTGCTATTCACTCTATCCAGGCCCCTCATAATTGTATACACCTCAATCAGGTCTCCCCTCAGCCTCCTCTGTTCCAAAGAAAACAAACCCAGCCTATCCAATCTTTCCTCATATTTAAAATTCTCCAGTCCAGGCAACATTCTTGTAAATCTCCTCTGCATCCTTTCCAGTGCAATCACATCTTTCCTGATGTAGAATTTACCAATATTTCGCAAAGATTCCTGGTACCTTTCCCCTACAGAGGAGAAGAATCCCTTTCTGGACTTTTAAAATGAGTTTAAAGGGGCAGACGAAGCCTGCGGGGGATAAAAGGGGATGCATTCATGGAGACCCCCCCCCCCCCCAGTGTTTGGACTCATAGGAAAGAGAATTCAAAATGGACCTAAATTACAAAAGCCTGAGATCCCCTAAACATCTATGGGAAGGAGCATATCAATTTTAAGATTCTACAACATTTTGGCTGCGAGAAAGAGTTACCGAATACAGGAGGTGGAGCTAACCTCTGTGAAGCAAATTTGTGTATTAAGGATCCCAGACTGTCTGGGGGGAACTATTCACCCGCTAAGAGATAATCGAATTACCCAATCAAGCACAATGGAAATCATGGTCAGGAAACTGGACAATCCTAAAACAATGCAAACCCAGTGATAGCACATTCTCACACCCTAATCGAGTTACTGCTGACAAAGGAGACATTTGAAAATCAATGGATAGAACAGTTTAAACAAAGCCCAAGAGATTTGATGGGAGATAACAAAGCCTTTTTTTGGGATATATCTATTCCCAGTTTTACCAGGAAAAGACAGAGACTCGAACTCACACAGACTCTAACAGAACACAGGCTGGAACTCACACAGAATCTAACAGAACACAGATTGGAACTTGCACAGACTCAAAAAAAGACACAGACTGGAACACAGACACAGACACAAGCAGTGAAGAAATGGATTAGTGAAGGAAACTACCAGAACTCATCAAGAAATGACCGAGCACGAGGAAGATTGTCAGCAACCAAAGTGACAACCACTCTACAATCTACTTCTGAACGACCCAATGGGGAGGAGAAATTACCAAAAGGGACTAACTAAAACTATTCCTAACCAAAGAAAGTGGGTACTTACCCCATACATCCAAAACGCAACTTACCGCATCAACGGACGCACCCCAACCGAAGACTACGCAGTCCGAAGTCCTCTCCTCCGTCCGGGGTATGGCTCGCCTAGAAGGCCAAGTGCAGCGAACCCCGAAACCGCGATTCACCGGCAACTGTCTAAAGAGATTGGTGAGCATAGTCCCTGAACCTCCAGAGCTATAACTTAGTAAGTTAGGGGAATTGGGAGGGGGGAGGCTGGGATAACTTATGTAAATGTATCTGCATTCTCCTCTTTACCCCATTTAGAGTTTAAGCTGTATTCTTTTCCCCACAGGCTGTAATTTGACTATTTATTCAATGTGTTGTACCCCTCAGTGTGTATTAGTATTAATATTGTGTGTGTGTTATTAAAGGTGTACCTTTTACTTCTTTTTTTAAACACAATAAAGCCATACCTGCTTCCTACCTTGAAACCGATTGTCTGTCGAAGTCTGTTGCAGTCCCTTCATAATTCCAGTGTCTAGAACCAAGGGTGTGGGAGCGATTCGAAACTGCTCATATAAGGTCAGAAGGGAAAGCTGACCCCCTGCAAACCACCCCTCACACTGACATGATCTTTGCAACGCGACAGCTGCTGGAAAAATGCAGGGAGCCGCGCCAGCCCTTATACATTGCCTTTTTCGATCTTACAAAGGCTTTTTCCACTGTCAACTGTTGAGGGTCTATGGAGCATCCTCCTCCGTTTTGGATGCCCCCAAAAGTTTGTCAACATCCTTCGCCTGCTCCATGACGACATGTAGGCTGTGATCCTTACCAGCAGTTCCATTACAGACCCAATCTATATCCGGACCGGGGTCAAACAGGGCTGCGTCATCGCTCCAACCCTCTGCTCAATCTTCCTCGCTGCCATGCTCCACCTCACAGTCAACAAGCTCCCCGCTGAAGTGGAACTAAACTACAGAACAAGTGGAAAACTGTTTAACCTGCGCCGTCTCCAGGCCAGGTCCAAGGTCTGTTGTTGAGCTGCAGTATGCGGACAACGCCTGCGTCTGCGCACATTCTGAGGTCGAACTCCAGTATACAGTCGATGTATTCACTGAGGCATATGAAAGCATGGGCCTTACGCTTAACATCCGTAAGACAAAGGTCCTCCACCAGCCTGCTCTTGCCACATAACACTGCCCCCCATTCATCATGATGTAGCCCTTGACAACGTGGACCATTTCCCATACCTCGGGAGCCTTTTATCAACAAAGGCAGACATTGATGCGGAGATTCAACATCGCCTCCAGTGCACCAGTGCAGCCTTTGGCCTCCTGAGGAAAAGAGTGTTCAAAGACCGGGCCCTCAAATCTGCTACCAAGCTCATGGTCTACAGGGCTGTAGTAATACCCATCCTCCTGTATGGATCAGAGGCATGGACGATGTACAGACGACACCTCAAATTGCTGGAGATATATCACCAACGATGCCTCCGCAAGATCCTGCAAATCCCCTGGGAGGACAGGCGCACCAACATCAGTGTCCTCGACCAGGCTAACATCCCCAGTGTTGAAGCACTGACCATACTCGATCAGCTCCACTAGGCAGGCCACATAGTTCGCATGCCAGACACGAAGCTCCCAAAGCAATTGCTCGATGCGGAGCTCCTTCACGGCAAACGAGCCAAAGGTGGGCAGTGGAAACGTTACAAGGACACCCTAAAGCCTCCCTGATAAAGTGTGACATCACCACTGACACCTGGGAGTCCCTGGCCGAAGACCGCCCGAGGTGGAGAAAGTGCATTAGGGAGGGCGTTGAGCTCTTCGAGTCTCAACGCCGCGAGCGTGAAGAGGTCAGGCGCAGACAGCGGAAGGAGCGTGCAGCAAATCAGTCTCACCACCCCCCAACACCCCCTTCCCCCGATGAATGTCTGTCCCACCTGTGACAGAGTCTGTGGCTCTCGTATTCGACTGTTCAGCCACCAAAGGGCTCACTTTGGGAGTGGAAGCAAGTCCTCCTCGATTACGATGGACTGCCTATGATGGATCGTTCGTGTAATATGGTGACCAGAACTGCGCGCAGTATTCCAGCTGCGGCCTAACCAGTGTTTTATACAGTTCAAGCATAATCTCCTTGCTCTTGTATTCCATGCATCGACTAATAAAGGCAAGTATTCCATATGCCTTCTGCCCGGCCTGCTACCTTCAGGGATCTGTGGACCTGCACTCCAAGGTCCATTTGTTCCTCTACATTTCTCAGTGTCCTACCATTTATTGTGTATTCCCTTGCCTTGTTAGACCTCCCCAATGCATTACCTCACACTTATCCAGATTGAATTCCATTTGCCACTGTTCTGCCCACCTGACCAGTACATTGATATCTTCCAACAGTCTGCAGCTTTCATCTTCATTATCAACCACATGGCCAATTTTAGTGTCATCTATTTACATAGATTACACAGGATACATGGCACAGAAATAGGCCATTCGGCCCAACAAGTCCATGTCGGCGTTTATGCTCCACTCGAGCCTCCTCCCGTCTTTCCTCATCTAAATCTATCGGCATAACCCTCTATTCCCTTCTTCCCCATATGCTTGTCTAACCTCCCCTTAACTGGATCTATACCATTCACTTCAACCGCTCGCTGTGGTAGCGAGTTCCACAATCTCACTATTCTTTAGGTAATGAATTTTCTGCTGAATTCCCTGTTGGATTTTTGATAATGATCTTGTATTGATGGTCTCTTTTTATGCTCTCCACCACAAGTGGAAACATTGGGGGAAATTGCGGTCGGAGGCTTCCTGTGGGCGAACGCCTCCGGCTGAAATTGTTTTAACGGAAATACCAGGTGGTCCCGGAGGACGGTAGGAATGCGTTCCGATGCCTAGTTGCGCAGTCCAGCCTATGGGAACATGTCTTCCAGGATCGTATGTGTATCCTGGGATCACATGGGCCCGGGCCACCAATCACAGTGTAGTATTCTCATTCATGGTAATGGATGCTCCAAACTCCGAACTCCATTACTGTCAATGAGAAAACCCCTAAAACCAAATAAAACACTCACACAAATAAAAACACTTCACTCTTATTAAATGAATAGAAATTACATTAAATTAAATGGAATCAATTATTAAGGATGTCATAGCAGCGCATTTGGAAAGAGGTGACATGATAGGTCCAAGTCAGTATGGATTTGTGAAAGGGAAATCATGCTTGACAAATCTTCTGGAATTTTTTGAGGATGTTTCCAGTAGAGTGGACAAGGGAGAACCAGTTGAAGTGGTATATTTGGACTTTCAGAAGGCTGTCGACAAGGTCCCACACAAGGTCCCACACAAGAGATTAATGTGCAAAGTTAAAGCACATGGGATTGGGGGTAGTGTGCTGACATGGCTTGAGAACAGCCTCTCAAAATCAACTTTTCTCCAATCTCTTCTCTTCTTCTTCGGTAGTCCCTCGGAATCCAATCATTTACCCTGGTTTTCATCATACTTATGTCCTTCTCAATTATCACCTTAAAGTGCATTATATTATGATCACTATTGCCTAGATGTTCCCCTACTTTTACTTCTCTTATTTGCTCTGGCCCATTCCTCACTGCTAGATCCAATAGTGAATCCTCCCTTTTTGGACTTTTTATATATTGGGTTATAAAGGAGTCCTGTACACATTGTAGGAACTCCATTCCATTATACCCTTTACCTACCTCTTCTGTCCAATTAATATCAGGATAGTTGAAATCACCCATGATTATTATTCTATGGGCCGAAAATTCCGGCCTTGCCGGGTGTGTACGAAGTGCGCATGGACCCGCGAAGCCTTGCAAAAGCCGGTTCTCAGGGCGCAATGCACATGCACCGAAAACCGGCTTTTCCGATCTGTCAAGACTTCTCTGTACAGATCCTCTGCACCCCCGGGAGTAGAACATCCGTGTGGGAATGATTGGGCTATTTGCCCAACTCATACCCAGCGAATGTTCTTCAAACTCTTATGCCTGGTAAAAGCAGGTGCATAGCTAACTTTTACCATAAGAGTTTTAAAACATATGAAAAATAAATTTAAACATTCATTTTTACATTAAAAACCTCGTACATTTAGATTATTTTTAACACTACTAAAACACATTAAAAAAAACCAAAACTTTTTTTTTCTAAAACATTTAATTACATTTAATTTCAGTTACTTTTAAATATGTGAGGTGTTTTATTTATTTATTATGCTGTGTTTCAGTGTTTTAGGGAGTTTTCTCATCGATAGTAATGGGAGCCTGTGCAAACAGAGCTCCCATTTTTATCAATGAGAATACTTCATGGTGATTGGTGGTCCCAGCCCACGTGACTCCAGCTTGTATGTACGTACCTGAAAGACATCTTCTCATGCGCTGCTCAGAGAATCTGGGCCGCTGACTGGACACGTAGGTTGCTCCGGGACCACCAGGTACTTTTGTAGATTATTTTCGGGTCGGAGGCATTCGTACGCAGTAAGCCTCCGACCGCAATTACCCCCCCAGTGTCTTTTACTAATTTCCCTAATATGTCTGCTTCCTCCACCTCCCTTCCACTATTGGGTGGTCTGTAGACTATAGTGTGATTGATCTTTATTATCTTTTATCTCTTTCAATATGGATTCTAATCTTGTCTTGTTGATAGCTACGTCACTTTCTCTACTGCCATTATGTTATCCCTAATAAGTACAGCTACTCCACCTCCCTTTTTCCCTTTCTCCCACTCTATCTTTACTAAATATATTGTACCCTGCAATGTTTAATTCCCAGTCCTGATTTTTCTGTAGCTGTGCCTCAGTATCATCATCATAGGCAATCCCTCGAAGCGAGGATGACTTGCTTCCACGCCAAAAAAGGATGAGTTCACAGGTGTTTCAATGAAGGACCTAATATTCCAGATCCCGAACTACATCCTGAAGGGTGGAAGATGCCTGTGTGTGGGTTTTTTTACCGTGTGGTTACCGTTGCACACCAGCCACCACACAGGCTTGACAGAGCTAGGTCTTGATCCAGTGGTAAGGATGACCCAAGATGACTGGAGACCAGCTCTGCTGCATGGACCTAGTGCGCACACATAACGCAGTGTGGGCTGGCCCGTGCTGTCCCTGGGCCCATGGCCCCGAACTCACGCCTCTCATGAGTATCTCTCACGTGTCTCAGTAATCCCGACTATGTCTGGTTCCTCACAACGCATGATTGCCTCCAGCTCCCCTGTTTGCCGACACTGAGTGCATTGCTGTATAGGCAGTTTAACTCATTTTTAGTAGGATTTCCTCTCACTATCTTTTTAGACTCCTGTTCTATAACTCTATTGATTCCCTTGCCATCAATGTCCTCCTATACTTCATTGTTTCCCAAGTTCTCTTTTCCTGTTTTGTTTATATTCAGGCTGGTTTTGTTTCTGTTGTGTATCTGTAAAGCATGCACTCCCATATTCCGCCACCAGGGAGCTCATCCCCTGAAGTCCCAAGGGATCCCAGCATCCCTTGGGAGCACTGTATATAAGCCGGCCCCTAAGGCCTGTTCCTCACTCTGGAGTGTCTTAATAAAGACTGAGGTCACTGTTACTTTAACCTCCCTGTGTGCAGTCTCATCTGTGTTAGGAACACAATAACTGGCGACGAGTATACGAATCCAACACAAAGATGCAGCAAACTGTGGGCATCCTGGAGATGTTCTCGGAGGGTGAGGACTGGGAAGCCTATGTCGAACGGCTAGACCAGTACTTTGTAGCCAACGAGCTGGACGGAGAAGGAAGTGCTGCAAAAAGGAGAGCGGTCCTCCTCACAGTCTGCGGGGCACTGACCTACAGCCTCATGAAGAATCTTCTGGCTCCGATGAAACCCACAGATAAGTCATATGAGGAGCTGTGTACACTGGTTTGGGAGCATCTTAACCTGAAAGAGAGCCTGCTGATAGCGAGGTATCGGTTCTACACGTGCCAGCGATCTGAAGGTCAGGGAGTGGTGAGCTACGTCGCCGAGCTAAGGCAACTTGCAGGACAATGTGAGTTTGATGGCTACCTGGAGCAGATGCTCAGAGACTTTTTTGTGCTGGGCATTGGCCACGAGACCATCCTACGAAAACTTTTGACTGTAGAGACACCGACCCTCATTAAGGCCATTGCGATAGCACAGGCGTTTATGTCCACCAGTGATAACACCAAAAAAATCTCTCAGCACACAAGTGCTCGCAATGTTCATAAATTAACTGGAACTGTGTGAGCAGAAACGTACAGGGCAGAAACCACGTGTCTGCAATTGCCAGCAGGTCTCAGGTGACCCAGATGACTCAGAATCCGCAACAAAGGATGAATGCAAGGCAATTCACACCTTGTTGGTGTTGTGGAGGCCTCCATTCAGCCTATTCATGCCGCTTCAAAGGGTATGTTTGCAAGAGCTGTGGAACAATGGAGCATCTCCAACGAGCTTCAAACTCTGCAAAACCTGCTAACCACCACGTGGCAGAGGAAGATTGGTCCATGGTGGATCAAAGCAATTTCGAGCCTCAGAGAGAGGAGACAGATGCTGAAGTACATGGGGTGCACACATTTTCGACAAAATGTCCACCTATAATGCTAAATGTAAAATTGAATGGCTTACCCGTAGCCATGGAACTGGACACTGGCACTAGCCAATCCATCATAAGTAAAAAGATGTTTGAGAGACTGTGCTGCAACAAGGCACTCAGACCAGCCCTGAGCCCCTACCACATGAAACTGAGAATGTACACCAAAGAGCTTATCACTGTCCTGGGCAGCGCCACGGTCAAGGTCACCTACGAGGGCACGGTGCATGAACTGCCACTCTGGATTGTCCGGGCGAAGGCCCCACACTGCTTGGAAGGAGCTGGCTGGGCAAAATCTGCTGGAACTGGGATGACATTGAGCGTTATCACATGTCGATGAGGCCTCATGTACCCAGGTTCTTAACAAATGTCCTTCCTTTTTGAGCCAGGCATTGGAAACTTTTCCGGGGCGAAGGTGCGGATCCACTTGGTCCCAGAGGCACGACCCATTCACCACAGGGCACGAGCGGTACCTCACATGTTGAGGGAGAGAGTGGAAATCGAGCTGGACAGGTTGCAATGCAAGGGCATCATCTCCCCAGTGGAATTCAGTGAGTGGGCCAGCTGATTGTTCCAGTACTCAAAAGTGATGGCATGGTCAGGATTTGCGGTGATTATAAAGTAACTATTAATTATTTCTCGCTACAGGACCAATACCCACCACCTAAGGCAGACGCCCTATTTGCAACGCTGGCAGGAGGCAAGGTGTTCACCAAGCTCGACCTGGCTTCGGCCTACATGACGCAGTAGCTGGAGGAGACTTCGAAGGGCCTCACCTGCGTCAACACGCACAAAGGACTGGTCATCTACAACAGATGCCCGTTTGGAATTCGGTCGGCTGCAGCGATCTTCCAGATAGACATGGAGAACCTACTCAAGTCGGTACCACGCATGGTGGTTTTTCAGGACGACAAATTGGTCATGGGTCGGGACACCGTCGAGCACCTACAAAACCTGGAGGAGGTCCTCCAGTGACTGGATCGCGTAGGGCTGCGGCTGAAGAGGTCGAAATGCGTCTTCATGGCAACAGAAGTGGAGTTTTTGGGGAGAAAGATCGCAGCGGATAGCATTCAGCCCACAGACGCCAAGACAGAGGCAATCAGGAACGCGACCAGGCCACAGAACGTCACGAAGCTGTGGTCGTTCCTGGGACTCCTCAACTATTTTGGTAACTTCCTACCAGGGTTAAGCACTCTCTTAGAGCCCCTACATGTGTTATTGCGTAAAGGTGAGAACTGGGTATGGGGAAAAAAACAAGTAATTGCTTTTGAGAAAGCCAGAAACATTTTATACTCCAACAAGCTGCTTGTATTGTATAACCCGTGTAAAAGACTTGTGTTAGCCTGTGATGCGTCGTCGTATGGAGTTGGGTGTGTATTGCAACAAGCTAACGTTGCGGGGACGTTGCAATCTGTCGCCTATACTTCCAGGAGCTTATCTAAGGCCGAGACGGCCTACAGAATGATTGAGAAAGCGGCATTAGCGTGTGTGTTCGGGGTAAAGAAAATGCATCAGGACCTGTTTGGCCTCAAATTTGAGCTGGAAACCAATCACAAGCCCCTCATATCCCTGTTCACTGAAAACAAGGGGATAAATACTAATGCCTCAGCCCGCATACAAAGGTGGGCACTCGTGTTATCAGCGCATAACTATACCATTCGCCACAGGCCAGGCACCAAGAACTGTGCGGATGCTCTCAGTCGGCTACCATTACCCACCACGGGGGTGGAAATGGCGCAGCCTGCAAACCTGTTGACAGTGGCGCAGCCCGCAGACTTGTTGATGGTCATGGAAGTGTTTGAAAATGATAAATCACCTGTCACAGCCCGCCAGATTAGGACTTGGACCAGCCAAGATCCTCTGCTGTCCCTCGTAAAAAACTGTGTACTGCATGGGAGCTGGGCCAGCATCCCCGTTGAAATGCAAGAGCTAATCAAGCCGTTCTAGCAGCAAAAGGATGAGCTGTCCATTCAGGCAGACTGCCTGTTGTGGGGTAACCGCGTGGTGCTACCCAAAAAGGGCAGGGAGACATTCATCTCGGATCTCCACAGCACACACCCGGGTATAGTAATGATGAAAGCGATAGCCAGATCCCACGTGAGGTGGCCCAGTATTGACTCTGACTTAGAGTCCTGTGTACGGCAATGCAGCGTGTGTGCTCAGTTGAGCAACGCGCCCAGAGAGGCACCACTAAGTTTGTGGTCCTGGCCCTCCAGACCATGGTCGAGGATCCATGTCGACTATGCAGGCCCGTTTCTCGGTCAAATGTTCCTGGTGGTGCTGGATGCTTTTTCAAAATGGATTGAATGTGAAATAATGTCGGGAAACACCGCCACTGCCACCATTGAAAGCCTGAGGGCCATGTTTGCCACCCACGGCCTGCCTGACATACTGGTCAGTGACAACGGGCCATGTTTCACCAGTGCCGAATTTAAAGAATTCATGACCTGCAATGGGATCAAACATGTCACCTCGGCCCCATTTAAACCAGCCTCCAATGGGCAGGCAGAGCGGGTAGTACAAACCATCAAACAGAGCCCTAAACGAGTCACAGAAGGCTCACTCCAAACCCGCCTGTCCCAATTACTGCTGAGTTACCGCTCAAGATCCCACTCGCACACAGGGGTATCCCCGGCTGAGCTACTCATAAAAATGACACTTAAAACCAGGCTCTCGCTGGTTCACCCCAACCTGCATGATCAGGTAAAGAGCAGACGGCAGCAACAAAATGTAAACGATGGTCGTGCCACTGTGTCATGGGAAATTGACCTGAATGACCCTGTGTATGGGCTAAACTATGGACATGGTCCCAAGTGGATCGCGGGCACGTTGATAGCTAAAGAAGGGAGTAGGGTGTTTGTAGTCAAACTAGACAATGGTCAAATTTGCAGAAAGCACCTGGACCAAACGAGGCTGCGGTTCACAGACTGCCCTGAACAACCCACAGCAGACACCTCCTTGTTTGAGCCCACAACACACACCCAAAGGATCAACGACACTCACGCCGGACCAGGAAATCGAACCCATCACGCCCCACAGCCCAGCAAGGCCAGGCTCACCCAGCAGCCCTGCAGAGCGAACAACACGCCAGCCCAGTAAGGGCACAGCCAACACACCAGAACAGACATTTGTACCGAGGCAGTCCACCAGGGAAAGAAAGGCTCCCGACCGCCTCATCTCGTAAATAGTTTTCACTTTGACTTTGGTGGGGGGAGTGATGTTGTGTCTGTAAAGCATGCACTCCCATGTTCCGCCACAGGGAGCGCATCAGTGTTTCCCCTCAGTGTACTTCCTCAAAAGTGTCTTTGGCACCCTCTTCTAACTCCTGGTCATTTCCGGATCCCTTCCCCGTGTTGCCAGGAGTGTGGGGCCTGCCTGCCAGTGGCTGGTAGCATTAATAGACGAAGGAGGAACTGTTGGTGGATGACACGAGTCTCTGTGGGCAGAGACAAGCGGAGAGATCTGAATCCAGCCACCACACTTTTCAGGAAGGATGTCAAGGCCTCGGCGAGAGTGCAGAGGAGATTTCCTCAAATGGCGCCACGTTGAGGGAGTTCAGTGATGTGGAGAGACTGCAGAAGCTGGGGTTGTTCTCCTTGGAGCAGAGACGGTTAAGAGGAGATTTGATAGAGGTGTTCAAAATCATGAAGGGTTTTGATAGAGTAAATCAGGAGAGACTGTTCCCGGGGGCAGGAAAGTCAGTAACCAGTGTAAGGGGTTTCCAGGGAGTGTTGTTGTGCCTTGGGTGTCTCTGTCTGGGCTTCTGTACTCACAGCTTATGCCTGGCCTGTGATGTACCCTGAGTGCCACAAGAGCACCCCTGGAGAGACTGTATCCACAGCTTATGAAGGGGGTTTTGAGACTTGTGCGCCCCCACAGCTTATGCCTAGCCTGTGAGGCACCTGTGAGTGTCAAACACTCCTAACCCCTTCTTCCTTAGCCTGTGACACACAGTTGAGCGTTTTCGAGGCGCTCCTAGCTTCCCTTACAATGTTCTGACATAAGACTCACGATCAGGAGATGTAATACAATAGAACTGAGACAAGGTGATTCCAAGAGGAACTTAGGCTTCTAATTTATTTGACAAGGTGCATCTCAACAAACAGAAATACACCAACAAAACAATCCCCCTAAATCCCACTAAACGGACACAACGAAAATCTTTACACCAGTTTAGCAGTACAATGCCCAACCTCCCACCTTTCCTGGCCTAACTGAGTTGGGAGTTCTGGGGACCAGAGGTTATACTCACTACTGTGCCTTCTGCAGTCTAGTGGTTTGTTTCTTCTATCTTCGGTGTCTTCGGACACTGGTTTTCCTTCAGTGTTGAGAGTCTTGCTGGTTGTTGGATGACGAGGGCAGGGAACCACTCACACTACATCAGAAACCCCTTTTTATAGCCAGCTTATCCAGTCCGCCTCTCCTGCTGAAATCGATTCTTCCCATTGGTGGGTTTTGTGATTTTGAAAAATGCAGCAGTTTTAGATTATTGCGTTTTTTTTCCACTGATGTTAACCTACTCAAGGTTTGAGTGGGTGCTGATTGCGTTGGCCTCCTGTAGCCATTGTGTACGCCCTTGGGTTGTTTTGGGTTCCCTGGTTTCTGAAGGCCTGCATAATTTTCCTCTAATTCAGTTTTTCTAACCTACTCAAGGTTTGAGTCGGTGTTGATTGGGTTGGCCTCCTGTAGCTATTGTGTAGGTCCTTGGTTTGTTTTAGGTTCCCTAGTTTTCTGAAGATCTGTATAATTTCCTTCCATAGTGTAAACATGGGGAATAGTCCGATAATGGCTGTGAGTCAGTCCCACAGTTTTCGAGCAAGTGCTCTCCCATTGGCTTGAAAGCCCCATGCATCGGGCTGACTCTGTCTCACTATTGGCCCTCCGGTGTCCTCCCCCGTCCAATCACTGCTCTGCCAAGGTCAAACTGTATCGGTTTCAATCCCACAGCCCTTTTCCTTCTGGGTAAAATGAGGGGCTTTTTTGTCCTCCCCTACATAATCCCCCATCTGACACAGTCAGACACCACTCGAGTGTGTCAAAGTTCAGGGTGCTGAGAAAACCCTAGGTCTCCCAAATTGCAAAACTTTCCCCAGTTTAACTCTAAACCGATCCCGTCGATATATATCGTAATTCCTTTTAACGCGGTACAAAATACAGAATCCAACAGGTTACAATATACGACAGCAACATACATATATGTACTTAAGGTTTTAGCAGCAATTGTACATTGAGTCTCATTTCAGTCTTAACCGTAAAACAAAGAAACCTGCCCTGCAAACTCCCCAGGGGCCATGTATGAAAACATAGTCATCCCTGGGAATAATAAAACCGCCTAAGTGTCGCGGTCAAGCTTTGTTTACACGCCTTGAGTGTTTAGCAACGGTTCTCCTGTCTGTGTAGTCGCCTGAGGAACTGCTTTCTTTTTCTTTTTCTCCTGAGCATACAGCTTGTAACTAGCAGATAAGCTACAATCAGGAGTTGGCCGATTACCAAGGCATGTGATCCCACCCGGATCCACGCAGGTATGTCTGCCCGTATCCCCAAATCCCACCATGCTGGGTGTTTAATCTGGGCAATCTCCCCTGCTAGAATTTCAGTTTTCTGCTCCATGGTGTAAAAATGTTTTTGAGACAAATCCACTGCCTGGAGGAGGACTGTAAGTTTCTTAGGTAGTGGGGCAATGGGATAGCCAAACTGGGCGACATATTGTTGTTGGTGGCTGAGGTTGTTTTGTACCGTGAGGTGAATCGTGGAAGGTTCAGGGATGGGTGTGATTCTGGTGTGTGCCACATGAACCTCTGCCCTGGGTTTAAAGCAAAGCTGCTGTACGGTATTGGACAGCACCTTCCCGGTCCGTGTTTACACAATATGTCCCACCGCCTACATATGCTACCTGTGGAGGCATGTGGTTAGGGGCCATTACCTTATGGATATATACATCCCCGGTTTCTCCCACTGCAGCCACGATCTTTTCTAGCAGGGGTTTGATCACAAGGGGCTTCCCATCCGCAGAGGTGTACCCCCGGCGTGACCAAATCACCAGATACTCTGTACACGAATTGCAAGTGAACATGCTGTCCGAGCAAATCGTGTATGGGGTAGGGAATCCCTCGGGGTGTGTGACCACATACATCACCGCCGAGAGTTCCGCCTGCTGGGCGCTCAGGGTACATGGGAGTTTAAGAGCCAAGGCAATCCCTGCCTTGGGATCCCAAACTCCGCAGCCCGTGAGTCTTGTACCCGCGGACACTGAACTGGAGCCATCAACGTAGATCTCGCGGCCTGTGGGGTGTATCCCTGCCCGAAATCCAAAGTTGATGTCCCATACCCCCTCCACAGAGCATCGATGCGGCTGCCCTGGATAGATTAAATTTGCTGCGAGCCTGGGCTCGCAGAGGCCCTTGACCTTTAAAGTCATTTGGGAGAGGAGGAGGGTCTAGCGAGTGATTCTAGCACTGCTCTCTGTTCCGTCCTTAATCCTCCCGTCCAACAGCATCTGCGTCGGGGTATGGTGGGTGAGGAGTGTAATGGGGGATATTCCGGTAAAGATCTGAGCTCTCTTTACTGCCCAGTGGGTGGCAAGCAAGTGCCTCTCACAATTGGAGTATCCCTTTTCTACCTCCGTGAGGACCCTGGAGGAGTACACCACTGGTCTCAGCTGACCGTTTCGCTCCTGGAGCAACACTGCACTTAAGCTGTCGCCACTGGCTGCCACCTCCAGGAAGAATTCTTCCCCCCCATCAATTGCCCCTAGGGCTGGTGCTCCCTACAGGTCTCTCTTAAGACGGACAAATGCTGCCTCACAGCCCTCGTCCCATTCCCACTCGACCCCCTTATGTAGGAGTCTGAGCAGAGGGGCGGCAGTGGCTGCATAGTCCTCGATGAAGTCCCTACAGTAGCCAGTGATTCCCAGGAAAGACCTTACCCCCGACACATCCCTAGGGACAGGGAGTTCCTGCACTGCCTTTCTTCTAGCCTCATCAATGGCCCCTTCTCCTGCCCTTATCGTCAGGCCCAGGAATTTTACCTCTCCTAGACCTATCTGGGCTTTCTTGGGGTTAACTTTAAAACCCCCTTCCTTCAGTAAGACCAGCAGTTCGGCCAGCAGTGGGCCATGTTCCTCACTGCTGTCTGTGAACAACAACAGGTCGTCCACATACTGGACCAGCTGGTGTGGTTGGCTGAAGCCTTTTAAGCAGTTCGCCATGCATTGGTGAAAGATGCTGGGACTATTATGAAAGCCCTGTGGGAGGCAGCTCCATGTATACTGCTGTTCCCGGAAGGTGAAGGCAAACTTGTACTGGTCTTCCCTCCGTACAGGGATAGACCAGAACCCGTTGGATATGTCCAACACTGTGAACGTGGTTGCGGATGCAGGGATTTCCCCTATCAGATCCGCAACCGCCGCTACTGTGGGAGCACAAGCTGGGATGTTTTTATTGAGCACCCTATAATTCACCGTAGCCCTCCAAGAATTGTCCGGTTTCCTAACCGGCCAAAGCGGGGAGTTGACATGGGTGGCTATGGGTCTCAAAACACCCTGCTCGACAAGCGAGCTTAAAGCTGTCTCCAAGTCTGCTTCTGCCTCTCGGGGAAAGCCATATTGCTTTTGCGGGTGGGACATGGGATCCCCATCTATTCTAACCTCCACTCTTGTGACTCTCCCACAGTCGTGTTTATGGGTGGCAAATGCTGCAAGATTTGCTTACACATAGGCCCGGTACTCGGCCGGGGTGTTACCGACCAGAACCTCCAGATCGTAACCCACTTTTGGCTTCATTGTACACAGAGTCCCTTTTTCCTGTTTCTTATCAACAACGATGACTTCTCCCTCTGCTCCCGTGCCCACTGTGCCCCATAGACAGTGATTCCTCAAGTCTACTAGGATCTGGCGAACGATGCTGAAATCAGCCCCCAAGATCCCTTTTCCCACCTGCTCCCAGTTCATCAGGACGCACTTCCATTGTGTTTGGAGTGCTCCTAAACGAACTGCGAGCGGGACTGAGAAAAACCCAGCCTTCTCATTTCCTGTGAACCCAACTAGTTGATACGGCACCCCGTTTGATAGAGGTGAGGTTGCGGGGTCCTCCGAATGGACTATCGTGCTGGAAGCACCAGTGTCCAAAAGGTAAGTACCCAATACACCCTCAACCTCCATCTTGACCCAGGGCCGTCCCCAGGGGTCGTATTCTAGTGGGCACAGGTATGCAGGCTGGGTCTGGGCTAGTCACGGCCTCTGTACTGGCAGGGTTGCTGGTGCTTCCCTGCCTGTTGCCGTGGCTACCTTCCCAGTCCCCTCCAGCGCTGTCCTCACTGCAGCTACTATCTCATCAAGGGATGGTGAGGAGCTCGCTCCACTTCCCCCACTCTGGGCGGCTCCTAAAGAACTTCTCCCCCCATATCTCTTTACTGGGCTCCTGCAATCCCTTTTAAAATGCCCAGCTTTCCCGCACCCGTAGCACACTCTCTCCTTATCAGACGAGCGGCCACCCTCCTGGTGCCATTCCCTTTTGGGAATCGAGTTGGGTTTTACTTCATTTACCCGACCTTTGGAGGTTTTCTCCTCCTCCCCTCCTCCATTCCGTTGGACCAGTGCCAGTTGCCTGACCACTGCTTCCTCGGTGAGGTTGGGGTCCCGGGAATCGAACCACAGTTCTGCCCTGGCCTTGAGCCGAGGCAAGCAGTTTGCCACCAGCATCCTCAGCCAGCGGCCAGTCTGTACCGCGGAAAGATTCGCCCGGTCGAGGAGCTCCCCACAGGCTGCGTGGTATACCACCCACAGCCTGTCCGCAAACGCCTGCGGGGTTTCCCCTGCGAGCTGCCTTGTCCTTTCGACCCGTTCGAAAGGACTGCTGTCATCGAAGCCCATAGCCTCAAGGACGGTCCTCTGGACCTCAGTAAATGTACGCTGTCCCCTCCGGCATTCTGCCAGTAGGGCCTGGTACAATTTGCTGTCCAGAGAGAAGAGCAGCAGCTTGGCTGTCTCCTCCTCGTCACATCCATTAAGTTCCCCTGCCTGCATCACCTCCATGAAGTGGATAGATGGGTCCCTGCTGCGAGTGAGTTTGGCCAAATGGGCCACCATGGCCCTGAGTGATTGAACTCCATGAGGAATAATAAAGTCGCTCTCTAGCGCTCCCCGACCTTGGCCACCTCCCTGTGGAGGACCGTACTTGCGCTGCCTGACCGGGCACATCCGCCCTGGTTCAGGATCTTTCTGCGCTGGTCCCTCTACCTCCGGCTGTCCCACCATACCCGGTGCAGCAGACAGTGCCTGGTCGCCTGATCCAGCCTTTAACTGACCCTCGGCTGGAGCCTCACATCCCTGCTGCCGAGCGGGACACATTGGTCCTGCCCCCAGCCCTGGGTATGCTACTACCTGCGTGCCCTGCCCCTCCTGGTACCCCAGCGGACAAACCACCGGTGCCTCAGGAGGTGGTCGGGCATCTCTTGCCTTTGGATTCTCCTCTACCCCCCAATACTCTCCTTTGTTCCCTGTGGACCCTCCGGGTCCTATCAGGGCGACCATCCCCTTTGCCTGGGATAGAGCATGGGTGAGAGTTTTAATCCTCTCCTGGTAGGGACCGTGATCTGCAAACTCACTGCTACTGGCCACTTTATAGGCTTCCTGTACGTCTTTTAATTTATTCTCCAGTTCCCAAATTTTCTGGGTGTACCGAGAGTTCTGTTCCCGGAGGGACCCCTCACTACCCTTGGCCTCAGTGACCTGACACTGAAGATAGTCCCGGCTATTTCGGAAGGTCTCCTCCAACTGCCGGTTCCTTTGCTGCTCCTCAGCTAATTCGGCCAGCAGGTTGTCCCCAACCACAACCCGGATAGCAGAGAGCTCCTCTGATTTCTGAAGACTCTGTTCCAAGTCCTTCACCCGCTGGTCGAGCTTTCGGACTTGGCGGGTGAAGCAGATAAGCCAGATGGCCTTTTCCACCTTGTGGTTGTGGTCCTTCCCTGCTGTCCACTGGGCAGCAGCATCCACTCGGTGCTCTGCCCGAGTGAGGGCTTGCACCCAAGGTTTGGTGAGGTTCACCTTGCCAAAAATGTATGAGGAAATTCTCTCCTCCATTTTAGTTTCCTCTCTTATCACCTCATCTGTTATATTAACATCTCCTGTTTGCTTATGTCCTGCCACGGTCACCATGTTCGGTAAGGGGTTCCCAGGGAGTGTTGTTGTGCCTTGGGTGTCTCTCTCTGGGCTTCTGCCCTCACAGCTTATGCCTGGCCTGTGAGGTACCCTGAGTGCTGCAAGAGCACCCCTGGAGAGACTGTGTCCACAGCTTATGAAGGGGGTTTTGAGACTCGTGCGTCCCCACAGCTTATGCCTAGCCTGTGAGGCACCTGTGAGTGTCAAACACTTCTAACCCCTTCTTCCCTAGCCTGTGACACACAGTTGAGCGTTTTCGAGGCGCTCCTAGCTTCCCTTACAATGTTCTGACATAAGACTCACGATCAGGAGATGTAATACAATAGAACTGGGACAAGGTGATTCCAAGAGGAACTTAGGCTTCTAATTTATTTGACAAGGTGTATCTCAACAAACAACAATACACCAACAAAACAATCCCCCTAAATCCCACTAAACGGACACAACGAAAATCTTTACACAAGTTTAGCAGTACAATGCCCAACCTCCCACCTTTCCTGGCCTAACTGAGTTGGGAGTTCTGGGGACCAGAGGTTATACTCACTACTGTGCCTTCTGCAGTCTAGTGGTTTGTTTCTTCTATCTTCGGTGTCTTCGGACACTGGTTTTCCTTCAGTGTCGAGAGTCTTGCTGGTTGTTGGATGACGAGGGCAGGGAACCACCCACACTACGTCAGAAACCCCTTTTTATAGCCAGCTTATCCAGTCCGCCTCTCCTGCTGAAATCGATTCTTCCCATTGGTGGGTTTTGTGATTTTGAAAAATGCAGCAGTTTTAGATTATTGCGTTTTTTTTCCAATGATGTTAACCTACTCAAGGTTTGAGTGGGTGTTGATTGGGTTGGCCTCCTGTAGCCATTGTGTAGGTCCTTGGTTTGTTTTGGGTTCCCTAGTTTTCTGAAGATCTGCATAATTTCCTTCCATCGTGTAAACATGGGGAAGACAATAGTCCGATAATGGCTGTGAGTCAGTCCCACAGTTTTCGAGCAAGTGCTCTCCCATTGGCTTGAAAGCCCCATGCATCGGGCTGACTCTGTCTCACCATTGGCCCTCCGGTGTCCTCCCCCGTCCAATCACTGCTCTGCCAAGGTCAAACTGTATCGGTTTCAATTCACAGCACAGACTGATCCCACAGCCCTTTTCCTTCTGGGTAAAATGAGGGGGTTTTCGTCCTCCCCTACACCAGAGGACACGGATTGACGATAATCAGCAAAAGAACCAGAGGGGGAGATGAGAATGTTTCTACACAGTGAGTTGTTGTGATCGGGAACGCGCTGCCTGAACGGGCGGTGGGAGCAGATTCAATAGTGACTTTCAGAAGGAAATTGGATAAATACTTGAAAAGGAAACATTTGCAGGGCTATGGGGAAAGAGCAGGGGGAGCGGGACTGACTGAATAGCTCTTTTACAGTGCCGGCACAGGCACGATGGGCCGAATGGTCTCCTGTGTCTGATTCTATGCTGCCTGGCACATTATAGCTCACTGAGGGAGTCTTTGTACAGGCAAGGTGTGACTGCAGTTAGAGTGGGAATAAGCACATCTGTCATAACTAAACATTACTGGCCTCTTTCCGGAAAATGCCGGCAGGATTGCGAAAGCAGGGTTTGCTGAGAGGCTGCAACAGGTATTCCACGTAGCCAAAATCCAGCGCAGCTTGAAATTATCCTAGTTTTAAATATTATCAATCTCTATCGATGAGTGTCCCAACAGACTCAGGCACGAGGCGAGGAAAACCCCCAGTGATGGCGAGCTTTGGGAAGCAGAGGTCCAAAGTCACCTGTTCCGCCTGAGCCCGCTACACTCATCACACCGCTCATCTCTCATTACTCAGATACTGTGTCCCCAAAGTGTGGTTTCAGATGCTGCTGGCTCCGTTTATTTTAGTGGGAGGTACTCTGTTTGTATTTGAGGACATAGTCTGCCCCTTCACTCTGGGAGAGCTCTTCCGTATCTAACTGGATCACCTCATCCTGGTGTCTGTACACACACGCACACACTCCATCTGTGCTGGGGGCATTTACTGGCTGAGTTACACTCCAGAATATCCGGCTTGCCAGCACTGTGTGTTAAATGGGCCACGGTGGCTTTAGCTCGCGTCCCAATGCACCTGTTAGCTACAGCCCTTGATTATTATTGGAGCAGCTGCCAACTTCAGTCCCTGGTCTCTGTAGTGGAGTAGGGGCAGGCGAGGCTATGCTTGGCTTCAGCTGTCCCTGAGCGAGGAGAGAGATCAGGGTTCCTGCTCCTGATCACTATCCAGTGATGGGGTGGTAATGGGATGAGTCTTGGCGGGGGTGTGGTGTGGCGGAGGGGTTTAGGAGTGAGGTACGGGGAGGGGGAGCTGGAAGCTCTATCCCGGGTCGATATTTTCAAGATGAGAGGAAAGACTGTTAGTTTACCCAGTTGTCATTGACACTTGGCTGCCCGTGCCCTAACTCGCACCAAGTCCCACTCACCCATCACCCTGTGCTCACCGACCGATATTGGCTCCCCGTTAAGCAATGCCTTGATTTCAAAATTCTCATCCTTGTTTTCAAATTCCTACATAGCCTCCTCGTCCCTCCCTACCTCTGTAATCTCCTCCAGCCCCACAACCCCCCCCGAGATGTCTGTGCTCCTCTAATTCTGCCTCCCTGAGCATCCCTGATTATAATCGCTCCACCATCGGTGGCCGTGCCTTCTGTTGCCTGGGTCCCAAGCTCAGGAACTCCCTCCCTAAACCTCTCCACCTCTCTACTTCTCTTTCCTCTTTCAAGACGCTCCTTAAAACCTACCTCTTTGACCCAGCTTTTGGTCACCTGCACTAATTTCTACTTGTGCGGCTCGGTGTCAAATTTTAATCGCATAACATTCCTGTGAAGCGCCTTGGGACATTTCACTATGTTAAAGGTGCTATATAAATACAGGTTGTAGCAGTTGATTCTGAATTCTGTGCCTTCCCACGTCACTGTGTATTCCCGGCCAGGTTACCGGTGCTCAAACACTGCGGCATCGGGAATATGGGCAGCAGGCAGTGCTGGCCCAGCGTAGAGCTGCTCACAGGCAGACGAGTGGTTGTGGGGATTCCCAGAGGTTCAAAGGTTAGGCATTGCCTGCTGCATAAGCTGGACTGTGTTATCGTAGTGCAGGTGCTTTGTTGGCAGTTGGATATAGATAGCGTGCTCTAAAGTCAAGGGGAGCAGGCAGGAAAGTGGAGTTGGGGCCAAGATCAGATCAGCCATGATCATATTGAATGGCGGAGTCATATGGCCTACTCCTGCTCCTATTTCTTATGTTCTTAAAATGAAAGAAAGAGTTGCATTTATATAGCAGCTTTTACAGCTTCAGGACATCCGAAAGCAGTTTGAGCTAATTAATTACTTTTGAAGTGTTGTAAACATGGCAGCAAATTTGCACACAGCAAGTTCCCACAAACTACAATGAAATAAATATCCAGATAATCTGATTTAAATGTTGGTTGATGGATAAATATTGGCCAGCACCCCGGAGTGAACTCCCCTACTCAGAGAGTGGTTAACCTGTGGAATTCTCTACCGCAGAATGTTGTTGAGGCCAGTTCGTTAGATATATTCAAAAGGGAGTTAGATATGGCCCTTATGGCCAAAGGGATCAATGGATATGGAGAGAAAGCAGTAAAGGGGTACTGAGGTTGAATGATCAGCCATGACCTTATTGAATGGTGGTGCAGACTCGAAGGGCCGAATGGCCTACTCCTGCACCTATTTTCTGTGTTTCTTGTTTATCCCCTGAAATCCCAAGAGATCCCAGCATCACTTGGGAGCACTGTATATAAGCCGGCCCTTAAGGCCTGTTCCTCACTCTGGAGTGTCTTAATAAAGACTGAGGTCACTGTTACTTTAACCTCCCTGTGTGCAGCCTCATCTGTGTTAGGAACACAATCGTTTCTTGTAGATCCCTCTCCCCATCTTACTAGTTTAAAGCCTTTGCCACCTCCCTATTTATGCTTTACCCACCCCGGTTCTGTTGGAGCCCGACCCATCGATACACCTCCTCCCTGTCCCAGAACTGGGGGCCAGTGTCCCATGAAATGGAACCCCTATGTCCCACACCAGCCCTTTAGTTAATTCTCCTGATCTGTCTGTCTCTATGTCAATTTGCACATGGCTCGGGCAATAATCCAGAGATTATAAGCCTTGAGGTCCTGCTTTTAAATTTAGCTGCTAACTCGTGATACTCCCTCAGCAGGACCTCCTCCCTGCTCTTACCTTTGTCGTTTGTTCCAGCATGACCCAAGACACTGGATTTACCCCCCTCCCTTTCCAAGTTCCTCTCCAGTCGCCTCAAGATATCCCTTACCCTGGCACCAGGTAGGCAACATACCCTTCGGGATTCTCGTTCTTGGTTGCAGAGGACACTATCATACCCCTAATGATAGAGTTCCCTATCACTACCACATTTCAATTCTGCTCTTCCCTCCCCCCTGGGACAGCCTGCTGAGCCATGGTGCCTTGTGTCTGTCCTCCCTGCAGTCTCACCCCTTGTCCACACAGGGAGCGAGTGCATCGTACCTGTTGGACAGGACCAGCGGGACCTCCTGCTCAGCCTCTGCGTCCCCACTACCATCACCCTAGCAGTCACATCCTCTCCTTCCTAAACCTGTGCTTTCCTCTGGGGTGTGGCTGTGCTCTAGATAAAACTGTCCAGCACTCCAGCTCAATGACTCTGAGCCGGAGAGATTCGAGATGGAAACATCTCCTGCAGACGTGTTTGCTCGGGACAGTCTCGCTGTCCACAAACTCCCACATACTGCCATCCCGACACACCACCTGCCCGGTCTCACTGTCCACAAACTCCCACACACTGCAGTCCTGACACACGACCTGCCCAGTCTCACTGTCCACAAACTTCCACATACTGCAGTCCCGACACACCACCTGCCCGGTCTCACTGTCCACAAACTCCCACACACTGCAGTCCCGACACACCACTTGCCCGGTCTCCCTATCCACAAACTTCCACACACTGCAGTCCCGACACACCACTTGCCCGGTCTCACTGTCCACAAACTCCCACATACTGCCATCCCGACACACCACTTGCCCGATCTCCCTATCCACAAACTTCCACATACTGCAGTCCCGACACACCACTTGCCCGATCTCCCTATCCACAAACTTCCACACACTGCAGTCCCGACACACCACTTGCCCGGTCTCACTGTCCACAAAATCCCACATACTGCCATCCCGACACACCACCTGCCCGGTCTCACTGTCCACAAACTCCCACACACTGCAGTCCTGACACACCACTTGCCCGGTCTCCCTATCCACAAACTTCCACACACTGCAGTCCCGACACACCACTTGCCCGGTCTCCCTATCCACAAACTCCCACACACTGCAGTCCCGACACACCACTTGCCCGGTCTCCCTATCCACAAACTCCCACACACTGCAGTCCCGACACATCACTTGCCCGGTCTCCCTATCCACAAACTTCCACACACTGCAGTCCCGACACACCACTTGCCCGGTCTCCCTATCCACAAACTCCCACAGACTGCAGTCCCGACACACCACTTGCCCGGTCTCCCTATCCACAAACTCCCACACACTGCAGTCCCGACACACCACTTGCCCGGTCTCCCTATCCACAAACTCCCACATACTGCAGTCCTGACACACCACCTGCCCGGTCTCACTGTCCACAAACTTCCACATACTGCAGTCCTGACAAACCACCTGCTCTGCCATATCTTAGTCTAGCCTTATTTCATTTATTTAATTAGTTAACATCTTTATTCAATGATTATTTATAGTTATATTCATTAGTTTAACTAGTTAATCTATAAGTTTAATACAGTACTTTATAGTTTCCTGCACCTAGTTTAAACCACAGTCTGAGGTTAGTGAGAAAAGAGAGAAAAAACCTTAATACTCACCAACCAATCACGTACCCGCTGTCCTTGTTTCTTGTGAAAATGATTGAAGGTTCCGCTGCCGCTGATACCTCCTCCAATTAGGTCCTTCCCCCTCTTCTCTGAATTCCCACTCTTTCCAAATTCCCAAATAAAACACTCTGGAGAAGTACGCTCCAGTTAAGACACTCTGTGAAGATCACCCTTCAGCCATTAGAAACAGTCTCTCTTTATTTACTCTATCTAAACCCTTGATGATTTTGAACACCGCTATCAAATCTCCTCTTAGCTTTCTCTGCTCCGAGGAGAACAATTCCGGCTTCTCCAGTCTATCCACATAACTGAAGTCTCTCATCCCTGGAACCATTCTCGTAAATCTCTTCTGTAACCTCTCCAAAGCCCTCATGTCCTGCCTAAAGTGCGGTACCCAGAACTGGACACAATACTCCAATTGGGGCCGAACGTTTATACAGGTTTAGTATAACTTCCTGGCTTTTGTACTCTGTGCCTATATTTATAAAGCCCAGGATCCCGTAGGCTTTATTAACTGCTTCGTTAACCTGCCCTGCCACCTTCAAAGATTTGTGCACAACACCCCCAGGTCACTGTTCTTGCACTTCTTTAAAATTCTACCATTTAGTGTGTAATATCTCTCCTCATTCTTTCTAACCACAATGCTTTACTTTCCTTTTTCATTCTTTGTATCAAAATGTATCACCTCACACTTCTCTGCATTGTATTCCATCTGCCACGTGTCTGCCCATTCCACTGGCCTATCTGTGTCTTGAAGTCTATCCCTATCCTCCTCACTGTTTACTACACTTCCAAGTTTCGTCTGCAAATGTTGTAATTGCTCCCTGTGCCCGAATTCCAGGTCAGTGATGTATATCACAAACAGCAGTGGGTCCCAGTACTGAACTCCAGGGACCACCACTGTATCCCTCCCTCCGGTCCGAGAAACAACCGTTCACCACAACTCTCTATAGGTCCCTCGGCCAATATCGGACCATGCTGTTACTGCCCCTTTTATCCCATGGGCCTCAGTTTTGATAACAAGCCCAATATGTGCTACTTTATCAAACGCCTTTTGAAAGTCCATATACACAACATCAACAGCACTGCCCTCATCCACCCTCTCTGTTACCTCATCAAAAAACAATCAAGTTAGTCAAACATGATTTGCCCATAACCAATTCATGCTGGCTCTCCTTTATTAGCCACGCTTGTCCAAGTGGATGTTAATTTTCTTCCGGATTATTGTCTATAAAAGCATCCCCACCAGCGACGTTAAACTGACTGGCCTGTGATAGCCAGCTTAGTCCTTCTCGCCTATGATCCTATGTTCCTGTGTTCATATATTCCAATGTCTTTGTGTCCCTATATCCCTCTGTTCCTGAATTCCTGTGTCTCTGTGTCCCTGTCTTCCTGTGTCCCTCTGTTCCTGTGTCCTTGTGTTCCTGTGTCCCTGTGTCCCTCTGTTCCTGTGTCCTTGTGTACCTATGTTCCTGTGTCCCTGTTATATATGTGGACTTGTATTTACTCTGTACAGCCACCAGAGGGCTCATTCCCCAGAGTTCCAAGGGATCCCATAATCCCATGGAAGCACAGGTATTTAAGAAGGCTTCACAGGTTGGAGAGGCTCTCTGGAGACCTACAATAAAAGACTAAGGACACTTTACTTTGAGCTCACAGTGTTCAGTCTGACTCTTTCTCCATGCACAACAACTGGTGACGAGATACAGATAGCGAACCCAAAGATGCAGAGAACAGCGGGCATCGTGGAGAAAATTTCGGAGGGAGATGATTGGGAAACTTTTGTGGAGCGACTCGACCAATACTTCGTGGCCAATGAGCTCGATGGGGAAGAGACCGCTGCCAAACGAAGGGCGATCCTCCTCACCATCTGTGGGGCACCAACGTATGGCCTCATGAAGAATCTGCTCACTCCAGCGAAATCCACGGCGAAATCATACGATGATTTGTGCACACTGGTCCGAGAGCATATGAACCAGAAGGAAAGCATTCTGCTGGCGAGGTATCGGTTCTACACTTACAAAAGGTCTGAAGGCCAGGAAGTGGCGAGTTATGTCGCCGAGCTGAGACGCCTTGCAGGACATTGGGAATTTGAAGGACATTTGGAGCACATGCTCAGAGACTTTTTCATATTTGGCATTGGCCACAAAACCATACTTCGCAAGCTTTTGACTGTAGAGACCCCAACCTTGAGTATGGCCATAGCGATAGCCCAGTCGTTCATTGCCACCAGTGACAATACTAAGCAAATCTCTCAGCACACAAGTGCTGCTACAAGTACTGTGAACAATGTGATGTTGTTTTCGAATCATAACATACAGGGCAGGCCACACATACCTGCAGCTACACGTCCGCAGATGTCTCAGAGTCCACCATCAAGGGTGATGAATGCAAGGCCATTAACATCTTGTTGGCGCTGCGGGGGTGATCATCGTTTCCATTCATGCCAATTCAAAGGCTACGTTTGCAAGGGCTGTGGAACAATGGGACACCTCCAACGAGTGTGCAGGTGAGCTGCTAAGCCTGTTAAACCTGCAAACCACCACATTGCAGAGGAGGACAGATCCACGGAGGATCACTACTAACCAGAGCCTCAGATCGAGGAGGCTGAGGTACATGGGGTGCACACATTCACCACGAATTGTCCCTTGATAATGCCGAATGTTGAATTAAATGGACTCCCGGTGTCAATGGAGCTGGACACGGGCGCGAGCCAGTCCATCATGGGCAAAAAGACTTTCGAAAGATTGTGGTGCAGCAAGGTCTCAAGGCCAGTCTCAACTTCAGTTTGCACGAAACTAAGAACTTACATAAAAGAACTGATTCCCGTAATCAGCAGTGCCACCGTAAAGATCTCCTATGATGGAGAGGTGCACAAGCTACCACTCTGGGTGGGACCGGGGGATGGTCCCATGCTGCTCGGCAGGAGCTTGCTGGGAAAGATACGCTGGAACTGGGACGTCGTCCGAGCGCTATCGCCCGCTGACGACACTTCGTGTGCCCAGGTCTTAAATAAATTTCCATCGCTGTTCGAACCAGGCATCAGGAAATTCCAAGGAGCAAGAGTGCAGATATCCATCTAATTCCGGGGGCGCGACCCATCCATCACAAGGCGAGAGCAGTACCGTACATGATGAGAGAAAAGGTAGAGATTGAGCTAGACCGGCTGCAACGAGAGGGCATCATTTCACCGATCGAGTTCAGCGGGTGGGCCAGTACTATTGTCCCAGTCCTCAAGGGAGATGGCACCGTCAGAATCTGTGGCAATTACAAAGTAACTATCAATTGTTTCTCCCTGCAAGACCAATACCCACTACCAAAAGCCGACGACCTCTTTGCAACACTGGCGGGAGGAAAGACATTCTCGAAGCTGGATCTGACTTCAGCCTACATGATGCAGGAAGTGAAGGAATCTTCGAAGACCCTCACCTGCATCAACACACACAAAGGTCTTTTTGTTTATAACAGATGCCCGTTTGGAATCCGATCAGCGGCGGCAATATTCCAGAGAAACATGGAAAGTTTACTGAAGTCGGTCCCGCACACCATGGTCTTCCAGGACGACATCTTGGTCACAGGTCGGAACACAGTCGAGCACCTGCAGAACATGGAGGAGGATCTTAGTCGACTCAACCACGTGGGGCTCAGGTTAAAACGCTCGAAGTGCATTTTCCTGGCACCTGAAGTGGAGTTCCTGGGAAAGAGGATTGCGGCAGACGGCATCAGGCCCACCAACGCGAAGACGGAGGCAATCGAGAACGCACCGAGGCCACAGAACATGACGGAGCTGCGGTCATTTCTGGGACTCTTGAACTACTTTGGTAACTTCTTACCGGGTCTCAGCACCCTGCTACATGTCTCACTACGAAAAGGCGGCAAATGGGTTTGGGACAAAAGCCAAGAAAATGCCTTTGTAAAATTGAGAAAATTGTTATGCTCAAACAAATTGCTTGTGTTGTATGATCCATGTAAGCGTTTGGTACTAGCATGTGATGCGTCGTCATATGGCGTCGGGTGTGTATTGCAACAAGCTAATGATTTCGGGAAACTGCAACTGGTTGCTTATGCATCCAGGAGACTGTCTAAGGCCGAGAGAGCCTACAGCATGATTGAGAAAGAAGCATTAGCGTGTGTCTATGGGGTAAAGAAAATGCATCAATACCTGTTTGGGCTAAAATTCAAATTGGAAACTGACCATGAGCCACTTCTATCCCTGCTTTCTGAGCGTAAAGGGCTAAATACCAAAACACCGGCCCACATCCAGAGATGGGCACTCACATTATCCGCATACAACTATGCCATCCGCCACAGGCCGATGCTCTCATTAGGCTGCATTGCCCACCACAGGGGTAGAAATGGCGCAGCCCGCAGATTTAGCCATGGTTATGGAAGCATTTGAGAGTGAGCAATCACCCGTCACTGCCCGGCAGATCAAAACCTGGACAAGCCAGAACCCCTTATTATCTCTAGTCAAAAGCTGTGTGCTTCACGGGAGCTGGTCCAGTGTCCCAGTGGAAATGCAGGAAGAGATAAAGCCATTCCAGCGGCGCAAAGATGAAATGTCTATACAGGCAGACTGCCTTCTGTGGGGCAATCGAGTAGTGGTCCCCAAGAAGGGCAGAGACACCTTCATCAGTGACCTCCACAGTACCCACCCAGACATCGTAATGATGAAAGCGATAGCCAGATCCCACGTGTGGTGGCCCGGTATCGATGCGGACTTAGAGTCCTGTGTTCACAGATGTAATACATGCTCACAGTTAAGCAATGTACCCAGGGAGGCGCCACTAAGTTTATGGTCTTGGCCCTCCAAACTGTAGTCTAGGGTACACGTCAACTATGCAGGCCCGTTCTTGGGTAAAATGTTCCTTGTGGTTGTAGACGCGTACTTCAAGTGGATTGAATGTGAGATAATGTCGGCTAGCACGTCCGCTGCCACCACTGAAAGCCTGTGGGCCATGTTTGCCACACACAGCTTACCCGATGTTCTGGTGAGTGACAACGGGCCATGTTTTACTAGTGCTGAGTTCAAAGAATTCATGACCCGTAACGGGATCAAACATGTCACATCTGCCCCGTTTAAACCAGCGTCCAATGGTCAGGCAGAGAGAGCAGTGCAAACCATCAAGCAAGGCTTGAAGAGGGTAACTGAAGGCTCACTGCAGACTCGCCTATCCCGAGTCCTGCTTAGCTACCGCACGAGACCCACTCACTCTCTGGGATCCCACCTGCTGAACTGCTCATGAAAAGAGCACTTAACACAAGGCTCTCGTTAGTTCACCCTGATCTACATGAACAGGTAGAGAGCAGGCGGCTTCAACAAAGTGCTTACCATGATAGCGCAAATGTGTCACGCGAGATTGAAGTCAATGACCCTGTATTGTATTCAATTATGGACAAGGTCCCAAGTGGCTTCCCGGCACTGTCGTGGCCAAAGAGGGGAGCAGGGTGTTTCGGGTCAAACTTTCAAAAGGACTCATTCACTGGAAACACTTGGACCAAATCAAACTCAGATTCACGGACTATCCTGAGCAACCCACCTTGGACCCTACCTTTTTTGATCCCCCAACAACACATATACACCAGTGACAACCGGCACCACGGTTGACCACGAAGCTGAACCCATCATCCACAGCAGCCCTGCAGGGCCCAACACACCAGGCAGCCCAGCAAGGCCAGCTGCATGGCAGCCCAGCGAGGGCCCAACAAATGATTCAACAACACCAGCTTTCACACCGAGACGATCAACCAGGGCAAGAAGGGCCCCAGATCGACTCACATTGTAAATAGTTACACTATTGACTTTGGTGGGGAATGTTTTTCTATATGTGGACTTGTATTTACTCTGTACAGCCACCACAGGGCTCATCCCCTGGAGTCCCAAGGGATCAGTGCTCACAGATGTAATACATGCTCGCAGTTAAGCAATGTACCCAGGGAGGCGCCACTAAGTTTATGGTCTTGGCTCTGCAAACTGTAGTCTGGAACACAGGGACACAGGAACACAGGGACACAGGGACACATGAACGCAGAGACACTGGAACACAGGAACACAGGGATACAGGGACACATGGATACAGGGACACAGGTATTTAAGGAGGCTTCACAGGTTGGAGAGGCACTCTGGAGACCTGCAATAAAAGACTAAGGTCACACTTTACTTTGAGCTCACAGTGTTCAGCCTGACTCTTTCTCCATACACAACACCTGTGTCTCTGTGTCCCTGTGTTCATGTGTCCCTGTGTCCCTGTGTCCTTGTGTCCCCGTATTCCTCTGTCCCTGTGTCCCTGTGTCCCTGTGTTCCTGTGTCTCCATGTCCCCGAGTCCCATGTCCCCGTGTCCCCATGTCTCTGTGTTCCTTTGTCCATGTGTCCATGTGTCCCTGTCTCCCTGTGTCCCTGAGTCCCTGTGTCGCTGTGTCCCTGTGTCCCTGTGTTCCTGTGTTCCAGTGTCCCTGTGTCCCTGTATCCCTGTGTCTGTGTCCCTGTGTTCCTGTGTCCCTCTGTCTTTGTGTCCCTGTGTCTCTGTGCCCCGGTGTTCCTGTGTGTCTCTGTCCCTGTGTCTCTGTGTTCCTGTGTCCCTGTGTTCCTGTGCTCCAGTGTCTCTGCGTTCATGTGTCCCTGTGTCTCTGTGTCCCTGTGTTCCTGTGTCCCTGTGTCCCTTTGTCCCTGTGTTCCTGTGTTCCAGTGTCTCTGCGTTCCAGTGTCCTTGTGTCCCTGTGTTCCTGTATCCAAGTGTCCCTGTATCCCTGTGTTCCTGTGTTCCAGAGTCCCTGTGTCCCTGTGTCCCTGTGTCCCTGTATCCATGTGTCCCTGTATCCCTGTGTTCCTGTGCTCCAGTGTCTCTGCGTTCCTGCGTCCCTGTGTGTCTGTGTCCCTGTGTCTCTGTGTTCCTGTGTCCCTGTGTTCCTGTGACCCTGTGTCCCTGTGTCCCTGTGCCCCTGAGTTCCAGTGTCTCCGTGTTCCTGTGTCTCTGTGTCCCTGTGTTCCTGTGTCTCTGTGTTCATGTGTCTATGTGTTCCTGTGTCCCTCTGTTCCTGCATCCATGTGTTCCTGTGTCCCTGTGTTCCTGTGTCTCTGTGTCCCTGTGTTCCTGTGTTCCAGTGTCCCTGTGTTCTTGTGTCCCTGTGTCCATGTGTTCCAGTGTCCCTTTGTTCTTGTGTCCCTGTGTCTCTGTATCCATGTATCCCTGTGTCCCTGTGTTCCAGTGTCTCTGTGTTCCTGTGGATCTGTGTCTCTGTGTTCCTGTGTTCCTGTGTTCAAGTGTCTCTGTGTCCTGTGTCCCTGTGTTCCTGTGTCCCTATGCCCCTGTGTTCCTGTGTCCCTGTGTTCCTGTGTTCCAGTGTCCCTGTGTTCCTGTGTCCCTGTGTCCCTGTATCCATGTGTCCCTGTATCCCTGTGTTCCTGTGTTCCAGTGTCTCTGCGTTCATGTGTCCCTGTGTCTCTGTGTCTCTGTGTCCCTGTGTTCCTGTGTTCCAGTGTCTCTGCGTTCCAGTGTCCCTGTTGTCATGTATCTTACATTATTATATATAACTGTATCCTAACATGCTATACATGACTGTAATAAGATATGACCTGTAAACACCAGCATACCTTACCATCAGGGGTGCACTTGCAAGAGACAGGTATATAAGGACAAGTGCAGCATTCCAGAGCTGTGAAATAAAGGTGCAGGTCCAGAGTGACCTTGACTTCACTACATGCCTCGTGTGAATCTGTACTGAGGGGACAGGACTTTACAGTGGCGACGAGTTACGGGATTACAGAATCCACAGAATGGCGAACAACGGATCAGATGTAAAGTACAATGCGGGAGACAATTGGGAGGACTTTATAGAAAGGCTCCAGCAAAGCTTTGTAACCAAAGACTGGTTAGGCGACGATAAGGCAGACAAGAGAAGAGCCCATCTCTTGACCAGCTGTGGCTCGAAAACATACACTTCAATGAAGGGTCTGTTGGCACCCGAGAAACCAGCAAGCAAGTCGTTTGAAGAATTGAGCACACTGGTAAGAGACCACCTGAAGCCAGCGAGCAGCCTACACATGGCCAGACACAGGTTCTACAACTACAGATGCTGTGTGGGCCAGAGCATACCCGACTTCGTGGCGGAACTTCGGAAGTTGGCTAGTTTATGTGAGTTCTCCGATGAACTGAGGAGAGAAATGCTGAGAGACTTTTTCATTGAAGGAATAGGCCACGCAGGCATTTTCCGAAAGCTCATAGAGACTAAGAACCTGACCTTAGAGGCAGCAGCACTGGTTGCACAGACATTCTTGGTAGGGGAAGAAGAAACGAGGTTGATTTACAATGCAGGTACGACAACTAACGAAATATTGGAAGAAGAAGTTCACAGCACTAAACAAGCTGCTACCCCCACACACAGACAAAACCGGGAGAACAGGCTCTTGACAGCAGGCAGAAGCCATCAAGGACTACAGGAACGGCCGTTCACACCTCATCAACCCACAATGCGAGCAATCAACTACAAACTGAGAGAAGCTCAAGAGAGATCAGCCAGACGCAGCTCATTCTTTGAGAACTCTTTGAACAATGGAACAGGTCTGTACTGGAGGTGTGGGGGTGGGCACTCGTCAAGGGGATGTCGATTTCAGCAGGCTGTTTGCAGAAATTGTGAATATACAGGGCATTTGGCCCGCATGTGCAAAAAAACGGCAGCTCGGCTGGTATACGAATCGGATGGGTCGGAAAGCGGACCAGAAGATGGTGGGGACAGTACCCGGGACACCGGTGTACAGCGGGTCAACACGATCAATGGCCGCTGCTCCTACAACAGGACGTCTCCTGTAATGACGAGGGTCGTACTCAACGGAATATCTATCAACATGGAGCTGGATACGGGAGCGAGTCAATCTCTCATGGGCGCTCAACAATTTGAACAACTGTGGCCACATAAGAGACAGACCAAAACTCACAAGGGTCGACACCACACTAAGGACCTATACCAAAGAAATCGTACCAGTCCTCGGCAGCGCCATGCTCTCTGTCACACACAAAGGGACAGTGAACCGACTTCCCCTGTGGATTGTCCCCGGAGACCCCCCAGCACTGTTGGGGAGAAGCTGGCTGGCAAAACTAAACTGGAAATGGGATGATGTCCATGCCATGTCATTAGAGGAACGGACCTCCTGCTCAACAGTTATAAAGCGATTTGAACATCTCTTTCAGCCAGGTGTGGGCACTTTCAAAGGGGCCAAAGACAAAATCTACATCACACAGGATGCTAGACCGGTCCATCACAAGGCCAGAGCTGTACCCTATATGATGAGGGAAAAGATTGAACACGAACTAGACAGGCTTCTGCGGGAAGGCATTATATCACCTGTGGAATTTAGCGACTGGGCAAGTCCCATCGTCCCAGTCATGAAGCCTGATGGATCCGTATGAATCTGTGGGGACTACAAATCTACCATAAACAAAGTCTCCCTACAGGACCAGTACCCGCTGCCCAGAGCGGAGGACTTATTTGTCACATTGGCTGGAGGTAAACTTTTCTCAAAATTAGACCTCACATCTGCGTATATGACGCAAGAATTGACCGAGGAATCCAAGCTACTCACCACCATCATCACACATCGAGGTCTTTTCATGTACAATCGATGCACATTCAGCATCAGGTCGGCAACTGCCATATTCCAGCGCAACATGGAGAGTCTGCTCAAGTCCATCCCGGGGACGGTTGTATTTCAAGACGACATACTTATCACGGGCAGGGACACCGACTCCCATCTCCGTAATTTGGAGGAAGTACTAAAGCGGTTGGATCGGGTAGGCCTACGAGTCAAGAAATCTAAGTGCCTGTTTCTCGCACCCGAGGTTGAATTTTTCGGCAGAAGGATTGCTGCTGATGGAATCCGCCCAACAGAGTCCAAAACAGAAGCAATTCGCCTGGCACCCAGGCCCCGGAATGTCTCAGAACTGTCGCCTTTCTCGGGCTACTCAATTACTTTGGGAACTTTATGCAGAACTTAAGCATGCTGCTGGAGCCTCTCCACATGGTACTCAGGAAAGGGTGCGATTGGTTTTGGGAGGACGCCCAGGAATGCACCTTCAATAAGGCACGCAACCTTCTGTGTTCCAACAGTGTTTTGACTTTCTTTGACCCAGGTAAAAAGCTAGTTCTCACATGCAATGCATCAGCGTATGGGGTGGGGTGCATTTTGCAACAAGTCAATAGTGCGGGCAAATTACAACCCATAGCTTATGCCTCCAGGTCACTTTCGCGGGCGGAGCGTGGGTCAGGAATGGTAGAGAAGGAGGCGCTCGCGTGCGTGTACGGTGTCAAAAAGATGCACCAATACCTTTTCGGGGCCAAGTTCGCGTTAGAAACCGACCACAAGCCCCTCACGTCCCTGCTATCCGAGAGCAAGGCAATAAACGCCAACGCCTCGGTGCGAATTCAACGGTGGCCACTCATGCTGGCGTCCTACGACTACACAATAAGGCACAGACCAGGCACAGACAACTGTGCCGACACGCTCAGAAGGCTACCCCTGGCGACCACGGAAGGGTCTGACAAACAGGACTGTGAGATAGTCATGGCAATCAATGTCTTTGAGTCCACAGGTTCGCCCATGACGGCTCACCGAATCAGAGCCTGGACTGCCAGCGACCCCACAATATCCTTAGTAAAAAGATGTGTCCTAACCGGTGACTGGGCAGAGGCTCGCGATGCCTGCCCCAAGGAATTAAAACCCTTTCACAGGCGCATGCATGAGCTATCACTACAAGCAGACTGCCTGATGTGGGGCAGCCGAGTAGTCATGCCTCTGCAAGGCAGAGAGGCATTTGTCCGGGAGCTCCGCCGCGAGCACCCGGGGATCATTCTCATGAAGGCCATAGCCAGATCCCACGTCTGGTGGCCTGGTATTGACGCGGACTTGGAGCTCTGCATCCAAAGGTGCACCATTTGTGCCCAACTCAGCAATGCCCCCAGGGAGGCTCCACTGAGCCCCTGGCCCTGCCCTACCAAACCGTGATCGCAGGTGCACGCAGACTATGTGGGCCCATTCATGGGCAAAATGTTCCTCGTAGTTGTAGATGCATTTTCAAAGTGGATCAAATGCACCATTTTAAACTCGAGCACAACCTCCACCACTGTGGAGAGCCCTCGTAACCATGTTTGCAACACACGGAATCCCTGACACATTGGTCAGTGACAATGGTCCTTGCTTCACCAGCGCAGAATTCCAAGACTTTATAATTGACCACAGCATAAATCACGTCAAGACGGCAACGTTCAAGCCGGACTCCAACGGCCAGGCGGAGAGAGCAGTGCAAATCATTAAACAAGGCATGCTTATAATCCAAGGTCCCACGCTGCAGGGTCGCCTGTCGCGACTGCTGTAGGCATACAGATCTTGTCCACACTCACTGACTGGGATCCCCCCCGCGCAACTGCTGATGAAAAAGACTTTAAAAACAAGGCTCTCATTAATCCTCCCAGACACGCACAAAATCATTGAGGCAAAGCACCGTAAGCTGACTGAGTACCATGACAGAAATTCGAGGGGGAGATGGAATGAGATAGGGGACAAAGTGTTTGTACTAAACTATGGCAGGGGTCCCAAATGGCTTGCAGGGATAGTAACAGGCAAGGAAGGAAACAGGCTACTGGTAGTTCAAATGGATAATGACAAAACCTGCCGGAGGCATGTAGACCAAGTCAAAAGCAGATTTACCAACAACACTGTGGAACCAGAGGCAGACTACAATATGGAACTCGCACCACACCTGGTGGACAGACAGAGGGAACAACCTGAGGAAAGGGCAATCCCAACAGACAGCCCAGGCGAGTCAACAACAATCACACCATTTGAAACAGACAGCGCAGGCGAGATACCAGCAACCGCACCCAAAGAAAAACAGACACCAAGGCAAACAACTGAACCACAACTCAGACGCTCCATGTGAGAGCGTAGACCACCTGAGAGACTGAACCTATAAAGACAATAAGACCTTGGGGGAGGGTGATGTCATGAATCTTACATTATTATATATAACTGTATCCTAACATGCTATACATGACTGTAATAAGATATGACCTGTAACCACCAGCATATCTTACCACCAGGGGTGCACTTGCAAGAGACAGGTATATAAGGACAGGTCTCAGGCAAGTGCAGCATTCCAGAGCTGTGAAATAAAGTGACCTTGACTTCACTACATGCCTCGTGTGAATCTGTACTGAGGGGACAGGACTTTACACCTGTGTCCCTGTGTTCCAGTAATCCAAGTGTCCCTGTATCCCTGTGTTCCTGTGTTCCAGCGTCCCTGTGTTCCTGTGTCCCTGTGTCCCTGTATCCATGTGTCCCGGTATCCCTGTGTTCCAGTGTCTCTGCGTTCCTGTGTCCCTGTGTGTCTGTATGTCTGTGTCTCTGTGTTCCTCTGTCCCTGTGTTCCTGTATCCATGTGTACCTGTGTCCCTGTGTTCCTGTGACCCTGTGTTCCTATGTTCCAGTGTCCCTGTGTTCCTGTGTCTCTATGTTCCTCTGTCTATGTGTCTCTGTGTCCCTGTGTCTTTGTGCCCCTGTGTTCCTGTGTCTCCGTGTTCCTGTCTCTCCGTGTCCCTGTGTTCCTGTGTCTCTGTGTTCTTGTTTCTATGTGTCTCTGTATCCCTGTGTCTCTGTGCCCCTGTGTTCCTGTGTGTCTGTGTCCCTATGTCTCTGTGTTCCTGTGTCCCTGTGTTCCTGCATCCATGTGTTCCTGTGTCCCTGTGTTTCTGTGTCTCTGTGTCTCTGTGTTCCTGTGTTCCTGTGTGTCTGTGTTCCAGTGTCCCTGTGTTCTTGTGTCCCTGTGTCCCTGTGTTCCAGTGTCTCTGTGTTCCTGTGGATCTGTGTCCCTGTGTTCCTGTGTCCCAATGTCCGTGTATCACTGTGTTCCTGTGTCCCTGTGTTCCTGTGTTCCAGTGTCTCTGCGTTTCAGTGTCCCTGTGTTCCTGTATCCAAGTGTCCCTGTATCCCTGTGTTCCAGTGTTCCAGTGTTCCAATGTCCCTGTGTTCCTGTGTCCCTGTGTCCCTGTATCCATGTGTCCCTGTATCCCTGTGTCCCTGTGCTCCAGTGTCTCTGCGTTCCTGCGTCCCTGTGTGTCTGTGTCCCTTTGTCACTGTGTTTTTGTGTCCCTGTGTTCCTGTATCCCTGTGCTCCAGTGTCTCTGTGTCCCTGTATGCCTGTGTTCCTGTGTTCCAGTGTCCCTGTGTTCCTGTGTTCCTGTGTCCCTGTGTCCCTGTTTTCCTGTGTTCCAGTGTCTCTGCATTTCAGTGTCCCTGTGTTCCAGTGTCCCTGTGTTCCTGTGTCCCTGTGTCCCTGTATCCATGTGTCCCTGTATCCCTGTGTCCCTGTGTTCCTGTGTCCCTGTGTTCCTGTGTCCCAGTGTTCATGTGTTCCAGTGTCCCTGTGTTCCTGTGTCCCTGTGTCCCTGTATCCATGTGTCCCTGTATCCCTGTGTCCCTGTGTTCCTGTGTCCCTGTGTCCCTGTGTTCATGTGTTCCAGTGTCTCTGCGTTCCTGCGTCGCTATGACCCTGTGTCTCTGTGTCCCTGAGTTCCTGTGTCCCTGTGTTCCTATGTTCCAGTGTCCCTGTGTTCCTGTTTCCCTGTGTTCCTATGTTCCAGTGTCCCTGTGTTCCTGTGTTCCTGTGTCCCTCTGTTCCTGTGCCCCTGTGTTCCTGTGTGTCATGTATTCAACCAGCATTGTATCCCATGTATAAGCTGACTTAAGTTGTACACTGTGAGAAAAATGACCACTAGGTGGTGAACTTGCGGGAGACACTCCTAAGCTGGACATTCAGGTATAAAAGGGGAAGCTCCACCCACTTCCATCACTTGAGTGCTGAGGAAAAAAGGACAGGTCACAGACTGACCTTCTCTCAAGCATGGGCATCGTGTGCATTTATACTGTATAGTAAGGATGTATCAATGGCGACAAGAAACTGGGATTTAAACCACTCGAGCATGACCACGAGCAGAACAGATGAGAGGTACTGTGTTAAGGAATGGTTGGGACAGAGATTCAACATTGTTAAAGCAGCACACAGTTCTCCAGGCAGACAAGGGCAATCGGGCATGCCCCAACATGTAGTCGAACCCAGAGGGGGAGTTCGACAGAGACAATGGCAAGCTGAATGGCAATTCATGCCATTACAAGGGACAATGCGGCCAGTAATGGGGCCATCAACACCTATTAATGGTGCACTCAAGGACAATAACAGGGGCAGTCAGGGACGATCGACTGGCAAGGGACCTTTTGTTTCCAAAAACAGCTCATGTTGGAGGCGTGGAGGCACACACTCAGCCAGACTTTGCAGAGATGAGCAAAATACCTGCAGAAATTGCAGAAATGAACGCTGGGGGAAATCGCTGGAAGCTGAAGTTCAGCGAGTTCATGTGGAGCACGTATACAGTTCATACACCAGGACGCCACCAATAATGATGAAAGTGCTCCTCAATGGCATCCCAGTATCAATGGAGCTAGACACGGGGCCAGCCAGTCCCTGATGGGTATCAAACAGTTCGAAAAGTTGTGGGCGTCCAAGGCCAGGAGGCCAAAATTATCGGCGATTGACGCACAGCTACGGACATACACAAAGGAGATCATTCCGGTGCTAGGCAGCGTCATGGTAGTCGTGATCCACAAAGATTCAGAGAACAGGTTGCCACTCTGGGTTGTCCCGCGGGACGGTCCCGCACTACTGGGGAGGAGTTGGCTTGCTGTCATGAACTGGAAATGGGGCGATGTCAATGCAATTTCCTCTGTGGAGCGAGTATCATGCTCACAGGTCCTGGACAAATTTGACTCATTATTTCAACCCGGCATTGGCACTTTCATGGGGGCCAAGGTAGTAATTCACATAAACCCGGACGCCAGGCCAGTACACCACAAGGCCAGAGCAGTGCCGTACGTGATGCGGGAAAAGATAGAAGGCGAATTGGACCGCCTGCTGAGGGAAGGCATCATCTCGCCAGTCGAATTCAGTGACTGGGCGAGCCCGATTGTGCCGGTGCTCAAGGCGGATGGGTCGGTCAGGATATGTGGTGATTACAAGGTCACCATCAATCGGGTGTCACTCCAAGACCAGTACCCGCTACCGAGAGCGGAGGACCTCTTTGCGATGCTATCCGGTGGCAAACTTTTTTCAAAATTGGACCTGACCTCAGGTTACATGACCCAGGAGCTGGCGAGTGAGTCGAAGAAGCTGACCACCATCACGACACACAAGGGGTTGTTTGAGTACAACAGATGTCCCTTTCGGGATTCGCTCGGCCGCCACGATCTTCCAACGAAATATGGAAAGCCTCCTCAAGTCAATTCCAGGGACGGTGGTTTTTCAGGACGACATCCTCATCACGGGTGGTGATACTGAAGAACACCTCCACAACCTGGAGGAGGTGCTACGCAGACTGGACAGGATAGGGCTGCGACTGAAAAAGGCGAAGTGCGTCTTCCTAGCTCCAGAGGTAGAATTCCTGGGGATGAGGGTAGCAGCAGACGGGATCAGCCCTACTGCGTCCAAGATGGAAGCAATCCAGAGAGCACCCAGACCCCGTAACACGACGGAGCTGCGTTCGTTCCTGGGGCTCCTGAACTATTTTGGTAACTTTTTTCCCAAATTGAGCACGCTGCTAGAGCCGCTACACGTGCTCCTATGCAAAGGTCACGAATGGGTCTGGGGGGACAGCCAGGAAAGGGCTTTTAATAGAGCACGCAATTTGTTATGTTCCAACAATCTGTTAACATAAAAACATAGAAACATAGAAAATAGGTGCAGGAGTGGTCCATTCGGCCCTTCGAGCCTGCACCGCCATTCAATGAGTTCATGGCTGAACATGCAACCTCAGTACCCCATTCCTGCTTTCTCGCCATACCCCTTGATCCCCCTAGTAGTAAGGACTATATCTAACTCCTTTTTGAATATATTTAGTGAATTGGCCTCAACAACTTTCTGTGGTAGAGAATTCCACAGGTTCACCACTCTCTGGGTGAAGAAGTTTCTCCTCATCTCAGTCCTAAATGGCTTACCCCTTATCCTTAGACTGTGAGCCCTGGTTCTGGATTTCCCCAACATTGGGACCATTCTTCCTGCATCTAACGTCTAAACCTGTCAGAATTTTAAACGTTTCTATGGGACACTGGAACACAGGAACACAGGGACACAGGAACACAGGAACACAGGGATACAGGGGCATAGGGACACAGGAACACAGGGACACAGGGACACAGAGACACTTGAACACAGGAACACAGGAACACAGAGACACAGATCCACAGGAACACAGAGACATTGGAACACAGGGACACAGGGACACAAGAACAGAGGGACACTGGAACACATGGACACAGGGACACAAGAACACAGGGACACTGGAACACAGGAACACAGGAGCACAGAGACACAGAGACACAGGGACACAGGAACATATGGATGCAGGAACACAGGGACACAGGAACACAGAGACATAGGGACACAGACACACAGGAACGCAGGGGCACAGAGACACAGGGATATAGAGACACAGGAACAAAGGGGCACAGAGACACAGGGACACAGAGACACATAGACACAGGAACACAGAGACACAGGAACACAGGGACACTGGAACACAGGACAATCTACTGGATGAGACAGAATAAGAGAACAGAAAGTCTGGAAAATTCCTCCTCGACCCACTCAGGTGATGGAAACCAGTCCAAGAGATCACTCGGACCAAAGACATTTCTATCTGTGCAGACACTTGCACTGTGACCTCTGCTCCAGTCAGGACCCGGGCCAGCTCTCTCTGGGAGGCGTGGAGAGAGTCAGCACCCACCGCCCCAGCCACAGGCACCTGACTGAGACATTTTGCTTCTTTTGTCCCGGGCTCCCAAGACAAGGTCACATCAATTCAAGGCAGTGATAATGCTTCCTTAGGGGCCTTTGTTCATTATTCTCTCTGTAACTGTCTCCAGTTCAATGATTTCATACAATCATAGAAATTTACAGCACGAAAGGAGGATATTTCGACCCATCGTGTCCACACCGGCCGACCAAGAGCTATCCAGCCTAATCCCACTTTCCAGCTCTTGGTCCGTAGCCCTGTAGGTTACGGCACTTTAGGTGCACATCCAAGTACTTTTTAAATGTGGTGAGGGTTTCTGCCTCTACCACCCTTTCAGGCAGTGAGTTCCAGACCCTCATCACCCTCTGGGTGAAGACATTTCCCCTCAAATCCCCTCCAAACCTCCCTCCAATTACTTTATATCTATGCCCCCTGGTTGATGACCCCTCTGCCAAGGGAAACAGATCCGTCCTATCCACTCTATCCAGGCCCCTTATAATTTTATACACCTCAATCAGGTCTCCCCTCAGCCTTCTCTGTTCCAAAGAAAATAACCCCAGCCTATCCAATCTTTCCTCATAGCTAAAATTCTCCAGTCCAGGCAACATCCTCGTAAATCTCCTCTGTACCCTCTCTAGTGCAATCACATCTTTCCTGTAATGTAGTGACCAGAACTGCGCGCAGTACTCCAGCTGCAGCCTAACCAGTGTTTTATACAGTTCAAGCATAACCTTCCTGCTCTTGAATACTATGCCTTGACTAACAAAGGCAAGTATTCCATATGCCTTCTTCACCACCTTATCTACCTGGCCTGCTACCTTCAGGGATCTGTGGACCTGCACTCCAAGGTCCCTTTGTTCCTCTACACTTTTCAGTGTCCTACCATTTAATGTGTATTCCCTTTCCTTGTTAGCCTTCCCTAAATGTATTACCTCACAGTTCTCCGGATTGAATTCCATTTGCCACTGTTCTGCCCACCTGACCAGTACATCGATATCTTCCTGCAGTCCACAGCTTTCTTCAGTATCAACCGATTTAATTGGTTGTTTCGTCAAGGTGAAGCTGGAACAAAATTACATAGGATTACATGGAGTATACGGCACAGAAACCGGCCATTCAGCCCAACCAGTCCATGCTCCACTCCAGCCTACTCACATCTTTCCTCATCAAACTATCAGCATCACCCTTTATTCCTTTCTCTCATATGCTTATCTAGCTTCCCCTTAAATACATCCATGCTGCTCACCTGAAGTCCTCCCTCTTGGGGGTTATTCTTGTTAAAACTGCAGCTATCAATGCGGAGGACAGCTAATGGAATGAGGTAATCTATTGGACATGTGGATTGTCAGGTAGCCAGGTTGGGACAGAGGTATAAAAGAAGGGGCATTAGGAGAGATATCTCAGAACTCGTTCAGGTCCAATCGGCCGTGACTCCCTCGAGCTGGGGAATTGTAATGTGGGAATTCTGCAGTGAAATTGTGAAGTATCACCGTGAGTGTATGTGTAATTATTGTCAATAATAGTTATCACCTTCTGCCTAACATTCTGTCAACATCAGCAACAGGTGCTTTTGAAGCCTATTATTTTGAGGAGTAACTTAGAAACATATGTAAGAAATCTAATTCTTTCTTTTTATTCACTACACAGGTTGTGGGCTTATTGCCCATCCTTAATTTTCCTCAAGAAGGTGGTGGCAAGCTGCCTTCTTGAATAAGTGGCATTTCAGAGGGCAGTTAAGAGTTAACCACACTGCTGTGAGTCTGGAGTCACGTATCGGCCAGATCGGGTAAGGGCGGCAGATTTCCTTCCCTAAACGGCATTAGTGAACCCGATGAGTTTTTACAACAATCTGATAGTTTCATGGTCACCATTACTGAGACTAGCTTTTTAATTCCAGATTTATTTAATTAACTGAATTTAAATTCCCCAGCTGCCGTGGTGGAATTTGAACTCATGTCTCTGGATCATTAGTCCAACTGCATGACTGTAGTTGCCCTTGCTGTTGTTGGAGTAGTTTGTTTTTCCAGTGGGACCGGAGGTCAGCTCCACACACGGCCAGCACCGGGCTGTGCAGAGGCAGAGGACAGTGCTGTGAATGCTCAAAGGCAACTGGCTGCAAGGCATGACACAAATAGCAAGGCTGCACTCCGGCTGTGCAGGGCTGTAATGTAGATGGATGCCATCCTGAAAGATGTTCATGGAGCTATCTGTGGGACTTCACCTGGAAGGAGCACTAGGATAGGTAGGCACATTCATAACAACATAACAACATAAGAACATAAGAAATAGGAGCAGGAGTCAGCCATTTGGCCCCTCGAGCCGGCTCCACCATTTAATAAGATCATGGCTGATCCGATCATGGACTCAGCTCCACTTCCCTGCCCGCTCCCCATAACCCTTCACTCCCTTATCGCTCAAAAATCTGTCTATCTCCGCCTTAAATATATTCAATGACCCAGCCTCCACAGCTCTCTGGGGCAGCGAATTCCACAGATTTACAAACCTCTGAGAGAAGAAATTCCTCCTCATCTCAGTTTTAAATAGGCGGACCTTTATTCTGAGACTATGTCCCCTGGTTTTAGTTTCCCCTATGAGTGGAACACCACCCTGAAACAGTGGGTACGAGGGAGCCACAGTGATGATGAAGAGAAGACATCACATAATCGCTGTATTGTAACAAACCGCTGTTGGAATCGGCTCATGGTCATATTTGTACTTTGTTATGGTGCTTGGATGGGGAGAAGAAGTGTGGATGTACACTGAAGCTTCGGAGGTTGGAGGAAATGTAGGTTTGACTATGAGAACTTGCTTGGTGTTGATTGTGGGAGTAGGACCAGGATGGGGACCCACAATCCAAGAGTTACGGTATGTTAATGAGGAGTCCTGGCCGTAGCTGGTTGATGGAGCCTCTGGAGATAGCTAGCCCTGTATCTTCAGCAGCTGTCTAGGGGGCTTGCAGCTGTTGTCTTATCTCCTTCCTGTATAAAACACTGGTTAGGCCGCAGCTGGAGTACTGCGTGCAGTACAGGAAAGATGTGATTGCACTGGAGAGGGTACAGAGGAGATTTACAAGGATGTTGCCAGGACTGGAGAATTTTAGCTATGAGGAAAGATTGGAGAGGCTGGGTTTGTTTTCTTTGGAACAGAGAAGGCTGAGGGGAGACCTTATTGAGGTGTATAAAATTATGAGGGGCCTGGATAGAGTGGATAGGACGGACTTATTTCCCTTAGCAGAGGGGTCAACATCCAGGGGGCATAGATTTAAAGTAATTGGGGGGAGGTTTAGAGGGGATTTGAGGGGAAATGTCTTCACCCAGAGGGTGGTGGGGGTCTGGAACTCACTGCCTGAAAGGGTGGTAGAGGCAGAAACCCTCACCACATTTAAAAAGTACTTGGATGTGTACCTGAAGTGCTGTAACCTACAGAGCTATAGACCAAGAGCTGGAAAGTGAGATTAGGCTGGGTAGCTCTTGGTCGGCCGGTGTGGACACGATGGGCCAAAATGGCCTCCTTCCGTGCTGTAAATTTCTATGATTCTATGATTCCAAATAAGGCTTTTTGCACATGTGGGCCGAGTGAGGGAACATGCTAGACACACTCGCCAACATAGCGTGAAATAATGGTACAGCATTCAGCAACCATTTCTGAAACTAAAGAAATATTTTAGATTTAGGCGGCCAAAAATAAAATACTTTAGGGAAGAACTGCAGCCTGTGCAAGGAATCAGATGTGTGAGGAGCAGTTTTCCCCTGAGTTAAGGCAGGAACGCGGAGTGCAGACATCTCTGATACTCACTGGTGTACAGTTTATATTGCCTCGCCCTCTCTCAGTGCAGTCAGGCTACTGGAAATTCAGTTCTTGCGTTATCCAAGCACAGAGTTAGGGACAAAGAATTAGCCCCATGTTTCCTGTGGATAGCCACTTATTGGTTTTTTTTTTGCTGCTAAACCCATGAGAACGATTCCCTATTCCTCCTGTACACAACTCCCATACTCCCCCAGCATTAGCGAGATGCATACCCACAACCCCGACACAAATATTCCTTCAACCCTTCGTACCGTGGACTCTACATGACAGCGTTGGATGTTAGTTGTGATAGAGGAACCTGTGGGATGTCTCACGGTTTGTCTGAGCGACTGAAGGCCGTCTTTTCTCTGATTTTAATGTCTGTTGGTCACAGCGCCAGCTTCAAGATATGCGCCATTGCCTCAGCAGCAATATAACGACAAAGTGCATCGTGATTGCAATCAAACCATTGAGTCACTGCAAAGATTAAACTGCAAAACATTAACTTAAATTCCCAGATGTTTATGCAATATCCTGAAAACTGAGTGAGAAGGATTAGATGTCCCTCTGTTTTACAATGGGTATTGTGCACCAATGCTGGAAGGGTTGTTTAAGCTATTATTCACTCTCTGAGTATTTAGCGGCAACTTCAGCAACATTCTCTCTAAAATCTAATCATTGGCTGGAATAAGGCAAGTTTCCAAAGGTGTAAGAGAAACCCTGAACAATTCTCTTACGACAGGAGGGCTGGATAGTGCGTCCAGTCACGACTCAGTCCAGGTGCGTGCGTTGCTTACCTGATGCAAAGCTAAAGGATATCTCGGAGCAACTGCAGAGGGATTTGGAAAGAGAGCGGGGAGATCTAGGACCACTGACAGAGGGAAGGGAGGAGGTCCTGGTGTGGGGAGGAGGATTTCCAATTCCTGGGACAGAGGCAGGAAGGAGCTGTACCGCTGGGATAGGCTCCACCTGAACCGCAGTGGGACCCGTGTCCCAGTGGAGAGGGTAAATAGGGCAGTCGATAGGACTTTAAACTGGTAAGACATGGGGAGGGATCTGGTGAAAATGACATAAATCTGAAGATAAAAGATGAAGGTGAGAGTAAAGATGAAACCAAGGTAAGGAACTAGGGTAACATAAACGGTCAGGGAACAAACACAGTTATAAAACAGACTGTTAAAAATACAATAAAAGGGACAACAATTAAAGACGAATTAAACAGCCTGCACAGCAATGTACATACCCTCCGAAATAACACAGGGCAACTGGAGGCAATAATCCATGGAGGGAACCAGATGTTGCAGGAATAACTGAAAGAACTGCAGGTTATAACATAATCAGAAAGACTAGGGAAGGAAGAAGGATGTGCGATAGCTCTACCAATAAAAGATAAGATAAAAGGGACATAACTAACAAGGTTAGAAACATAATCCATATGGATTGAAATAAAAGATATAGAAACATAAAAACATAGAAATTTACAGTGCTAAAGGAGGCCATTCCGGCCCACCGTGTCCACGCCAGCCGAAAAGAACCGCACGGTCCTTGGTCAGCAGTCCTGAAGGTTACATATAAACCTATGAATAATGACAGAAAGGCAAAGAGCACCCAGCCCAACCAGTCCGCCTCACACAACAGCGACACCCCTTATACTGAAACATTCTACACTCCATATGAAGGGATCGATCACGCTAATATGTGCTACACTAAAAGAGGAGAGGGAAGTTATGGACAGGATAGTAGAAACATAGAAACATAGAAACATAGAAAATAGGTGCAGGAGTAGGCCATTCGGCCCTTCTAGCCTGCACCGCCATTCAATGAGTTCATGGCTGAACATGCAACTTCAGTACCCCATTCCTGCTTTCTCGCCATACCCCTTGATCCCCCTAGTAGTAAGGACTTCATCTAACTCCTTTTTGAATATATTTAGTGAATTGGCCTCAACAACTTTCTGTGGTAGAGAATTCCACAGGTTCGCCACTCTCTGGGTGAAGAAGTTTCTACTCATCTCAGTCCTAAATGGCTTTCCCCTTATCCTTAGACTGTGACCCCTGGTTCTGGACTTCCCCAACATTAGGAACATTCTTCCTGCATCTAACCTGTCTAAACTCATCAGAATTTTAAACGTTTCTATGAGATCCCTTCTCATTCGTCTGAACTCCAGTGAATACAAGCCCAGTTGATCCAATCTTTCTTGATATGTCAGTCTCGCCGTCCCGGGAATCAGTCTGGTGAACCTTCGCTGCACTCCCTCATTAGCAAGAATGTCCTTCCTCAAGTTAGGAGACCAAAACTGTACACAATACTCCAGGTGTGGCCTCACCAAGGCCCTGTACAACTGTAGTAACACCTCCCTGTCCCTGTACTCAGATTCCCTCGCTATGAAGGCCAACATGCCATTTGCTTTCTTAACCGCCTGCTGTACCTGCATGCCAACCTTCAATGACTGATGTACCATGACACCCAGGTCTCGTTGCACCTCCCCTTTTCCTAATCTGTCACCATTCAGATAATAGTCTGTCTCTCTGTTTTTAGCACCAAAGTGGATAACCTCACATTTATCCACATTATACTTCATCTGCCATGCATTTTCCCACTCACCTAACCTATCCAAATCACTCTGGAGCCTCATAGCATCCTCCTCGCAGCTCACACTGCCACCCAACTTAGTGTCATCCGCATATTTGGAGATACTACATTTAATCCCCTCATCTAAATCATTAATGTACAATGTAAACAGCTGGGGCCCCAGCACAGAACCTTGCGGTACCCCACTAGTCACTGCCTGCCATTCTGAAAAGTACCCATTTACTCCTACTCTTTGCTTCCTGTCTGCCAACCAGTTCTCAATCCACGTCAGCACACTACCCTCAATCTCATGTGCTTTAACTTTGCACATTAATCTCTTGTGTGGGACCTTGTCGAAAGCCTTCTGAAAGTCCAAATACACCACACCAACTGGTTCTCCCTTGTCCACTCTACTGGAAACATCCTCAAAAAATTCCAGAAGATTTGTCAAGCATGATTTCCCTTTCACAAATCCATGCTGACTTGGACTTATCATGTCACCTCTTTCCAAATGTGCTGCTATGACATCCTTAATCATTGATTCCATCATTTTACCCACTACTGATGTCAGGCTGACCGGTCTATAATTCTCTTCACATATCTGTAGAAGTTTTTGCAGTCCATTTTAATGTTCCCTGCAAGCTTCCTCTCGTACTCTATTTTCACTGCCCTAATCAAACCCTTTGTCCTCCTTTGCTGAGTTCTAAATTTCTCTCTCCCTCCTTTTTTAAACAGTGGGGTTACATTGGCTAACCTCCACTCCATAGCAACTGATCCAGAGTTTATGGAATGTTGGAAAATGACTGTCAATGCATCCGCTATTTCCAAGGCCACCTCCTTAATACTCTGGGATGCAGACCATCAGGCCCTGGTGATTTATCGACCTTCAATCCCATCAATTTCCCCAACACAATTTCCCAACTAATAAGGATTTCCATCAGTTCCTCCTTCTTACTAGAGCCTCTGACCCCTTTTATATCCGGAAGGTTATTTGTGTCCTCCTTAGTGAATACCGAACCAAAGTACTTGTTCAATTGGTCTGCCATTTCTTTGTTCCCAGTTATGACTTCCCCTGATTCTGTCTGCAGGGGACCTACGTTTGTCTTTACTAACCTTTTTCTCTTCACATATCTGTAGAAGTTTTTGCAGTCCATTTTAATGTTCCCTGCAAGCTTCCTCTTGTACTCTATTTTCCCTGCCCTAATCAAACCCTTTGTCCTCCTTTGCTGAGTTCTAAATTTCTCCCAGTCCCCGGGTTCACTGTTATTTCTGGCCAATTTGTATGCCACTTCCTTGGCTTTAATACTATCCCTGATTTCCCTTGATAGCCACGGTTGAGCTACCTCCCCTTTGTTATTTTTACGCCAGACAGGGATGTACAATTGTTGTACTTCATCCATACGGCCTCTAAATGTCTGCCATTGCCCATCCACTGTCAGCCTCTTAAGTATCATTCGCCAATCTATCCTAGCCAATTCACGCCTCATACCTTCAAAGTTACCCTTCTTTAAGTTCTGGACTCTGAATTAACAGTTTCATTCTCCATCCGAATGTAGAATTCCACCATATTATGGTCACTCTTCTCCAAGGGGCCTCGCACAACGAGATTGCTAATTAATCCTCTCTCATTACACAACACCCAGTCTAAGATGGCCTCCCCCCTAGTTGGTTCCTCGACATATTGGTCTAGAATACCATCCCTTATGCACTCCAGGAAATCCTCCTCCACCGTATTGTTTCCAGTTTGGTTAGCTCAATCTATATGCATATTAAAGTCATCCATGATAACTACTGCACCCTTATTGCATGCACCTCTAATTTCCTGTTTGATGCCCTCCCCAACATCACTACTACTGTTTGGAGGTCTGTACACAACTCCCACTAGCGTTTTCTGCCCCTTGGTATTCCATAGCTCCACCCATACCGATTCCACATCATCCAAACTAATGTCTTTCCTTACAATTGCATTAATTTTCTCTTCAACCAGCAACGCCACCCCGCCTCCTTTTCCTTTCTGTCTATCCTTCCTAAATGTTGAATACCCTTGGATGTTGAGTTCCCAGCCTTGGTCACCCTGGAGCCATGTCTCTGTGGTGCCAATTACATCATATTCATTAACTGTTATCTGCGCAGTTAATTCGTCCACCTTATTCCGAATACTCCTCGTATTGAGGCACAGAGCCTTCAGGCTTGCCTTTTTAACACACTTTGACCCTTTAGAATTTTGCTGCAAAGTGGCCCTTTTTGTTTGTTGCCTTGGGTTTCTCTGCCCTCCACTTTTACTCATCTCCTTTCTGTTTTTTGCTTCTGTCACTATTTTGTTTACCTCTGTCTCCCTGCATAGGTTCCCATCCCCCTGCCAGATTAGTTTAACTCCTCCCCAACAGCACTAGAAAACACTCCCCCTCGGACATTGGTTCCGGTCCTGCCCAGGTGCAGACTGTCCGGTTTGTACTGGTCCCACCTCCCCCAGAACCGGTTCCAATGCCCCAGGAATTTGAATCCCTCCCTGCTGCACCACTGCTCAAGCCATGTATTCATCTGAGCTATCCTGCGATTCCTACCCTGACTGGCACGTGCCACTGGTAGCAATCCCGAGATTACTACTTTTGAGGTCCTACTTTTTAATTTAGCTCCTAGCTCCTTAAATTCGTCTCGTAGGACCTCACCCCGTTTTTTACCTATATCGTTGGTACCAATGTGCACCACGACAACTGGCTGTTCACCCTCCCTTTTCAGAATGTCCTGCACCCGCTCCGAGACATCCTTGATCCTTGCACCAGGGAGGCAACATACCATCCTGGAATCTCGGTTGCGGCTGCAGAAACGCCTATCTATTCCCCTTAAAATTGAATCCCCTTTCATTATCGCTCTCCCACTCTTTTTCCTGCCCTCCTGTGCAGCAGAGCCAGCCACGGTGCCATGAACTTGGCTGCTGCTACTCTCCCCTGATGAGTCATCCCCCTCAACAGCACTCAAAGCGGTGTATCTGTTTTGCAGGGGGATGACCGGAGGGAATCCCTGCACTACCTTCCTTGCACTGCTCTTCCTGTTGGTCTTCCATTACCTATCTGGCTGTGGACCCTTTACCTGCGGTAAGACCAACTCACTAAACGTGCTATTCACGTCATTCTCAGCATCGTGGATGCTCCAGAGTGAAACCACCCGCAGCTCCAATTCCGCAATTCATGGCTGATCATTCCCTCAGTAACCCTTTCCTGCTTTCTCTCCATACCCCTTGAACCCTTTAGCCATAAGGGCCATGTCTAACTCCCTCTTGAATACATCCAATGAACTGGCATCAACAACTCTCTGTGGCAGGGAATTCAATAGGTTAACAACTCTCTGAGTGAAGAAGTTTCTCCTCATCTCAGTACTAAATGGCCTACCCCTTATCCTAAGACTATGTCCCCTGGTTCTGGACCTCCCCAACATCGGGAGCATTCTTCCCGCATTTAACCTGTCCAGTCCCGTCAGAATCTAACACGTTTCTATGAGATCCCCTCTCATCCTTCCAAACTCCCATGAATAAAGGCCCAGTTGATCCAGTCTCTCCTCATATGACAGTCAAGCCATCCCCGGAATTAGTCTGGCGAACCTTCGCTGCACTCACTCAATAGCAAGAACGTCCTTCCTGTGTTCCTGTGTCCATGTGTTCCTGTGTTCCTGTGTCCCTGTGTTCTTGTGTCCCTGTGTCCCTGTGTTCCTGTATCCCTGTGTCCCTGTGTTCCTGTGTCCCTGTGTCCTCCTGTGTTCCTGTGTCCTTGTGTTCTTGTGTCCCTGTGTCCCTGTGTTCCTGTATCCCTGTGTCCCTGTGTCCCCCTGTGTTGCTGTGTCCCTGTGTCCCTCTGTCCCTGTATCCCTGAGACTCCCTGTGTTCCTGTGTCCCTGTGTCCCTGTGTTCCTTTGTCCCTGTGTCCCTGTGTTCCTGTGTCTCTGTGTCCCTGTGTCCCTGTGTCCCTGTGTTCCTGTGTCTCTGTGTCCCTGTGTCCATGTGTCCCTGTGTCCCTGTGTCCCTGTGTCTCTGCATCCCTGTGTCCATGTGTCCCTGTGCCTCTGTGTCCCTGTGTTCCTTTGTCCCTGTGTCTCTGTGTTCCTTTGTCCCTGTGTCCCTGTGTCCCTGTGTCCCCGTGTCCCAGTGTCCCATTCTCTCTGTATCCCTGTGTCCCTGTGTTCCTGTGTCCCTGTGTCCCTGTCTCCCTGTGTCCCAGTGTCCCAGTGTCCCAGTGTCCCAGTGTCCCAGTGTACCATTGTCTCTGTGTCCCTGTGTCCCTGTGTCACTGTGTCCCTGTGTCCCTGTGTCCCTGTGTATCTGTGTCCCTGTGTCCCAGTGTCCCACTGCCCCAGTGTCCCATTGGCTCTGTGTCCCTGTGTCCCTCTGTCTCTGTGTCCCTGTGTCCCTGTCTCACTGTGTCACTGTCTCCCTGTGTCCCAGGGTCCCAATGTCCCTGTGCCGCTGTGTCCCATTTTCTCTGTGTCCCTGTGTCCCAGTGTGGCATTGCCCCTGTGTCCCTGTGTCCCATTGTCCCAGTGTCCCTGTCTCCCTGTGTCCCAGGGTCCCATTGTCCCTGTGCCCCTTTGTCCCTGTGTCCCTGTCTCCCTGTGTCACTGTGTCTCTGTGTCCCTGTGTCCCATTGTCTCTGTGTCCCTGTGTCCATTTGTCCCAGTGTCCCATTGTCTCTGTGTCTCTGTGTCCCAGTGTCCCTGTGTCTCTGTGTCCCTGTCTCCTTGTGTATCTGTGTCCCAGTGTCTCTGTGTCTCTGTGTCCCTGTGTCCCTGTGTCTCTGTGTCTCTGTGTTCCTTTGTCCCTGTGTCACTGTGTCCCTGTGTCTCTGTGTCTCTGTGTCCCTGTGTCCATTTGTCCCAGTGTCCCAGTGTCTCTGTGTCCCTGTCTCCATATGTATCTGTGTCCCTGTGTCCCAGTGTCACAGTGCCCCAGTGGCCCATTGTCTCTGTGTCTCTGTGTCCCAGTGTCCCTGTGTCTCTGTGTCCCTGTCTCCCTGTGTATCTGTGTCCCAGCGTCCCTGTGTCTCTGTGTTCCTTTGTCCCTGTGTCTATGCCTCCCTGTGTTCCAGTGTCCCTGTGTCGCATTGTCCCTGTGTCTCTGTGTCCCTGTGTCCCTGTGTCCCTGTGTCTCTGTGTCCCTGTCTCCCTGTGTATCTGTGTCCCAGCGTCCCTGTGTCTCTGTGTTCCTTTGTCCCTGTGTCTATGCCTCCCTGTGTTCCAGTGTCCCTGTGTCGCATTGTCCCTGTGTCTCTGTGTCCCTGTGTCCCTGTGTCCCTGTGTCTCTGTTTCTCTGTGTCCCTGTGTTCCTTTGTCACTGTGTCCCTGTGTCTCTGAGTCTCTGTGTCCCTGTGTCTCTGTGTCCCTGTGTCCCTGTGTCTCTGTGTCTCTGTGTTCCTTTGTCCCTGTGTCACTGTGTCCCTGTGTCTCTGTGTCCCTGTGGCTCTGTGTCCCTGTGTCACTGTGTCCCTGTGTCTCTGTGTCCCTGTGTCTCTGTGTCTTTGTGTCTCTGTGTTCCTTTGTCCCTGTGTCACTGTGTCCCAGTGTCTCTGTGTCCCTGTGTTCCTGTGTCCCTGTGTCCCTATGTCCATGTGTCCCTGTGTTCTTGTGTCTCTGTCCCTGTGTCCATGTGTCCCTGTGTTCCTGTGGCTCTGTGTTCCTTTGTCCCTGTGTCCCTGTGTCCCTGTGTCCCTGTGTCCCTGTGTCCCCGTGTCCCTGTGTCCCAGTGTCCCATTCTCTCTGTATCCCTATGTCTCTGTGTTCCTGTGTCCCTGTGTCCCTGTCTCCCTATGTCCCTGTGTCCCTGTGTCCCTGTGTCCCAGTGTTCCAGTGTCCCAGTGTCCCAGTGTCCCATTGTCTCTGTGTCCCTGTGTCCCAGTGTACCATTGTCTCTGTGTCCCTGTGTCCCTGTGTCACTGTGTCCCTGTGTCCCTGTGTCCCTGTGTCCCATTGGCTCTGTGTCCCTGTGTCCCTCTGTCTCTGTGTCCCTGTGTCCCTGTGTCTCTGTCTTACTGTGTCACTGTCTCCCTGTGTCTCAGGGTCCCATTGTCCCTGTGTATCTGTGTCCCATTTTCTCTGTGTCCCTGTGTCCCAGTGTGGCATTGTCCCTGTGTCCCTGTGTCCCATTGTCCCTGTGTCCCTGTGTCTCTGTGTCCCTGTGTCCTTGTGTCCCTGTGTCCCTGTGGCCCAGTGTCCCTGTCTCCCTGTGTCCCAGCATCCCATTGTCCCAGTGTCCCTGTGCCCCTGTGTCTCAGTGTCCCATTGTCTCTGTGTCCCTGTGTCCATTTGTCCCAGTGTCCCAGTGTCCCTGTGTCCCTGTCTCCCTGTGTATCTGTGTCCCTGTGTCCCAGTGTCCCAGTGCCCCAGTGTCCCAATGTCTCTGTGTCTCTGTGTCCCAGTGTCCCTGTGTCTCTGTGTCCCTGTGTTCCTTTGTCCCTGTGTCACTGTGTCCCTGTGTCTCTGTGTCCCTGTGTCCCTGTGTCACTGTGTCCCTGTGTCTCTGTGCCCCTGTGTCACTGTGTCCCTGTGTCTCTGTGTCCCAGTGTCCCTGTGTCGCATTGTCCCTGTGTCTCTGTGTCCCTGTCTCCCTGTGTATCTTTGTCGCAGCGTCCCTGTGTCTCTGTGTTCCTTTGTCCCTGTGTCTATGCCTCCCTGTGTTCCAGTGTCCCTGTGTCGCATTGTCCCTGTGTCTCTGTGTCCCTGTGTCCCTGTGTCCCTGTGTCTCTGTGTCCCTGTCTCCCTGTGTATCTGTGTCCCAGCGTCCCTGTGTCTCTGTGTTCCTTTGTCCCTGTGTCTATGCCTCCCTGTGTTCCAGTGTCCCTGTGTCGCATTGTCCCTGTGTCTCTGTGTCCCTGTGTCCCTGTGTCTCTGTTTCTCTGTGTCCCTGTGTTCCTTTGTCACTGTGTCCCTGTGTCTCTGAGTCTCTGTGTCCCTGTGTCTCTGTGTCTCTGTGTTCCTTTGTCCCTGTGTCACTGTGTCCCTGTGTCTCTGTCCCTGTGGCTAGTGTCCCTGTGTCACTGTGTCCCTGTGTCTCTGTGTCCCTGTGTCTCTGTGTCTCTGTGTCTCTGTGTTCCTTTGTCCCTGTGTCACTGTGTCCCTGTGTCTCTGTGTCCCTGTGGCTCTGTGTCCCTGTGTCACTGTGTCCCTGTGTCTCTGTGTCCCTGTGTCTCTGTGTCTTTGTGTCTCTGTGTTCCTTTGTCCCTGTGTCACTGTGTCCCAGTGTCTCTGTGTCCCTGTGTTCCTGTGTCCCTGTGTCCCTATGTCCATGTGTCCCTGTGTTCTTGTGTCTCTGTCCCTGTGTCCATGTGTCCCTGTGTCCCTGTGTCCCTGTGTCCCTGTGTCCCTGTGTCCCCGTGTCCCTGTGTCCCAGTGTCCCATTCTCTCTGTATCCCTATGTCTCTGTGTTCCTGTGTCCCTGTGTCCCTGTCTCCCTATGTCCCTGTGTCCCTGTGTCCCTGTGTCCCAGTGTTCCAGTGTCCCAGTGTCCCAGTGTCCCATTGTCTCTGTGTCCCTGTGTCCCAGTGTACCATTGTCTCTGTGTCCCTGTGTCCCTGTGTCACTGTGTCCCTGTGTCCCTGTGTCCCTGTGTCCCATTGGCTCTGTGTCCCTGTGTCCCTCTGTCTCTGTGTCCCTGTGTCCCTGTGTCTCTGTCTTACTGTGTCACTGTCTCCCTGTGTCTCAGGGTCCCATTGTCCCTGTGTATCTGTGTCCCATTTTCTCTGTGTCCCTGTGTCCCAGTGTGGCATTGTCCCTGTGTCCCTGTGTCCCATTGTCCCTGTGTCCCTGTGTCTCTGTGTCCCTGTGTCCTTGTGTCCCTGTGTCCCTGTGGCCCAGTGTCCCTGTCTCCCTGTGTCCCAGCATCCCATTGTCCCAGTGTCCCTGTGCCCCTGTGTCTCAGTGTCCCATTGTCTCTGTGTCCCTGTGTCCATTTGTCCCAGTGTCCCAGTGTCCCTGTGTCCCTGTCTCCCTGTGTATCTGTGTCCCTGTGTCCCAGTGTCCCAGTGCCCCAGTGTCCCAATGTCTCTGTGTCTCTGTGTCCCAGTGTCCCTGTGTCTCTGTGTCCCTGTGTTCCTTTGTCCCTGTGTCACTGTGTCCCTGTGTCTCTGTGTCCCTGTGTCCCTGTGTCACTGTGTCCCTGTGTCTCTGTGTCCCAGTGTCCCTGTGTCGCATTGTCCCTGTGTCTCTGTGTCCCTGTCTCCCTGTGTATCTTTGTCGCAGCGTCCCTGTGTCTCTGTGTTCCTTTGTCCCTGTGTCTATGCCTCCCTGTGTTCCAGTGTCCCTGTGTCGCATTGTCCCTGTGTCTCTGTGTCCCTGTGTCCCTGTGTCCCTGTGTCTCTGTGTCCCTGTCTCCCTGTGTATCTGTGTCCCAGCGTCCCTGTGTCTCTGTGTTCCTTTGTCCCTGTGTCTATGCCTCCCTGTGTTCCAGTGTCCCTGTGTCGCATTGTCCCTGTGTCTCTGTGTCCCTGTGTCCCTGTGTCCCTATGTCTCTGTTTCTCTGTGTCCCTGTGTTCCTTTGTCACTGTGTCCCTGTGTCTCTGAGTCTCTGTGTCCCTGTGTCTCTGTGTCTCTGTGTTCCTTTGTCCCTGTGTCACTGTGTCCCTGTGTCTCTGTCCCTGTGGCTAGTGTCCCTGTGTCACTGTGTCCCTGTGTCTCTGTGTCCCTGTGTCTCTGTGTCTCTGTGTCTCTGTGTTCCTTTGTCCCTGTGTCACTGTGTCCCAGTGTCTCTGTGTCCCTGTGTTCCTGTGTCCCTGTGTCCCTATGTCCATGTGTCCCTGTGTTCTTGTGTCTCTGTCCCTGTGTCCATGTGTCCCTGTGTTCCTGTGGCTCTGTGTTCCTTTGTCCCTGTGTCCCTGTGTCCCTGTGTCCCCGTGTCCCTGTGTCCCAGTGTCCCATTCTCTCTGTATCCCTATGTCCCTGTGTTCCTGTGTCCCTGTGTCCCTGTCTCCCTATGTCCCTGTGTCCCTGTGTCCCTGTGTCCCAGTGTTCCAGTGTCCCAGTGTCCCAGTGTCCCATTGTCTCTGTGTCCCTGTGTCCCAGTGTACCATTGTCTCTGTGTCCCTGTGTCCCTGTGTCACTGTGTCCCTGTGTCCCTGTGTCTCTGTGTCCCATTGGCTCTGTGTCCCTGTGTCCCTCTGTCTCTGTGTCCCTGTGTCCCTGTGTCTCTGTCTTACTGTGTCACTGTCTCCCTGTGTCTCAGGGTCCCATTGTCCCTGTGTATCTGTGTCCCATTTTCTCTGTGTCCCTGTGTCCCAGTGTGGCATTGTCCCTGTGTCCCTGTGTCCCATTGTCCCTGTGTCCCTGTGTCTCTGTGTCCCTGTGTCCTTGTGTCCCTGTGTCCCTGTGGCCCAGTGTCCCTGTCTCCCTGTGTCCCAGCATCCCATTGTCCCAGTGTCCCTGTGCTCCTGTGTCTCAGTGTCCCATTGTCTCTGTGTCCCTGTGTCCATTTGTCCCAGTGTCCCAGTGTCCCTGTGTCCCTGTCTCCCTGTGTATCTGTGTCCCTGTGTCCCAGTGTCCCAGTGCCCCAGTGTCCCAATGCCTCTGTGTCTCTGTGTCCCAGTGTCCCTGTGTCTCTGTGTCCCTGTGTTCCTTTGTCCCTGTGTCACTGTGTCCCTGTGTCTCTGTGTCCCTGTGTCCCTGTGTCACTGTGTCCCTGTGTCTCTGTGCCCCTGTGTCACTGTGTCCCTGTGTCTCTGTGTCCCAGTGTCCCTGTGTCGCATTGTCCCTGTGTCTCTGTGTCCCTGTGTCCCTGTGGCTCTGTGTTCCTTTGTCCCTGTGTCCCTGTGTCCCTGTGTCCCTGTGTCCATATGTATCTGTGTCCCAGTGTCCCAGTGCCCCAGTGTCCCATTGGCTCTGTGTCCCTGTATCTCTGTGTCCCTGTGTCACTGTGTCCCTGTCTCACTGTGTCACTATCTCCCTGTGTCCCAGGGTCCCATTGTCCCTGTGTATCTGTGTCCTATTTTCTCTGTGTCCCTGTGTCCCAGTGTCCCATTGCCCCTGTGTCCCATTGTCCCTGTGTCCCTCTGTCCCTGTGTTCCTGTCTCCCTGTGTCACTGTGCCTCTGTGTCCCTCTGTCTCTGTGTCCCTGTGTCCCTGTGTCCCATTGTCCCTGTGTCCCTGTGTCTCTGTGTCCCTGTGTCCTTGTGTCCCTGTGTCCCTGTGGCCCAGTGTCCCTGTCTCCCTGTGTCCCAGCATCCCATTGTCCCAGTGTCCCTGTGCCCCTGTGTCTCAGTGTCCCATTGTCTCTGTGTCCCTGTGTCCATTTGTCCCAGTGTTCCAGTGTCCCTGTGTCCCTGTCTCCCTGTGTATCTGTGTCCCTGTGTCCCAGTGTCCCAGTGCCCCAGTGTCCCAATGTCTCTGTGTCCCTGTGTTCCTGTCTCCCTGTGTCACTGTGCCTCTGTGTCCCTCTGTCTCTGTGTCCCTGTGTCCCTGTGTCCCATTGTCCCTGTGTCCCTGTGTCCTTGTGTCCCTGTGTCCCTGTGGCCCAGTGTCCCTGTCTCCCTGTGTCCCAGCATCCCATTGTCCCAGTGTCCCTGTGCCCCTGTGTCTCAGTGTCCCATTGTCTCTGTGTCCCTGTGTCCATTTGTCCCAGTGTCCCAGTGTCCCTGTGTCCCTGTCTCCCTGTGTATCTGTGTCCCTGTGTCCCAGTGTCCCAGTGCCCCAGTGTCCCTGTGTCTCTGTGTCCCTGTGTTCCTTTGTCCCTGTGTCACTGTGTCCCTGTGTCTCTGTGTCCCTGTGTCCCTGTGTCACTGTGTCCCTGTGTCTCTGTGCCCCTGTGTCACTGTGTCCCTGTGTCTCTGTGTCCCAGTGTCCCTGTGTCACATTGTCCCTGTGTCTCTGTGTCCCTGTCTCCCTGTGTATCTGTGTCCCAGCGTCCCTGTGTCTCTGTGTTCCTTTGTCCCTGTGTCTATGCCTCCCTGTGTTCCAGTGTCCCTGTGTCGCATTGTCCCTGTGTCTCTGTGTCCCTGTGTCCCTGTGTCCCTGTGTCTCTGTGTCCCTGTCTCCCTGTGTATCTGTGTCCCAGCGTCCCTGTGTCTCTGTGTTCCTTTGTCCCTGTGTCTATGCCTCCCTGTGTTCCAGTGTCCCTGTGTCGCATTGTCCCTGTGTCTCTGTGTCCCTGTGTCCCTGTGTCCCTGTGTCTCTGTTTCTCTGTGTCCCTGTGTTCCTTTGTCACTGTGTCCCTGTGTCTCTGAGTCTCTGTGTCCCTGTGTCTCTATGTCCCTGTGTCCCTGTGTCTCTGTGTCTCTGTGTTCCTTTGTCCCTGTGTCACTGTGTCCCTGTGTCTCTGTGTCCCTGTGGCTCTGTGTCCCTGTGTCACTGTGTCCCTGTGTCTCTGTGTCCCTGTGTCTCTGTGTCTCTGTGTCTCTGTGTTCCTTTGTCCCTGTGTCACTGTGTCCCAGTGTCTCTGTGTCCCTGTGTTCCTGTGTCCCTGTGTCCCTATGTCCATGTGTCCCTGTGTTCTTGTGTCTCTGTCCCTGTGTCCATGTGTCCCTGTGTTCCTGTGGCTCTGTGTTCCTTTGTCCCTGTGTCCCTGTGTCCCTGTGTCCCTGTGTCCCCGTGTCCCTGTGTCCCAGTGTCCCATTCTCTCTGTATCCCTATGTCCCTGTGTTCCTGTGTCCCTGTGTCCCTGTCTCCCTATGTCCCTGTGTCCCTGTGTCCCTGTGTCCCAGTATTCCAGTGTCCCAGTGTCCCAGTGTCCCATTGTCTCTGTGTCCCTGTGTCCCAGTGTACCATTGTCTCTGTGTCCCTGTGTCCCTGTGTCACTGTGTCCCTGTGTCCCTGTGTCCCTGTGTCCCATTGGCTCTGTGTCCCTGTGTCCCTCTGTCTCTGTGTCCCTGTGTCCCTGTGTCTCTGTCTTACTGTGTCACTGTCTCCCTGTGTCTCAGGGTCCCATTGTCCCTGTGTATCTGTGTCCCATTTTCTCTGTGTCCCTGTGTCCCAGTGTGGCATTGTCCCTGTGTCCCTGTGTCCCATTGTCCCTGTGTCCCTGTGTCTCTGTGTCCCTGTGTCCTTGTGTCCCTGTGTCCCTGTGGCCCAGTGTCCCTGTCTCCCTGTGTCCCAGCATCCCATTGTCCCAGTGTCCCTGTGCCCCTGTGTCTCAGTGTCCCATTGTCTCTGTGTCCCTGTGTCCATTTGTCCCAGTGTCCCAGTGTCCCTGTGTCCCTGTCTCCCTGTGTATCTGTGTCCCTGTGTCCCAGTGTCCCAGTGCCCCAGTGTCCCAATGCCTCTGTGTCTCTGTGTCCCAGTGTCCCTGTGTCTCTGTGTCCCTGTGTTCCTTTGTCCCTGTGTCACTGTGTCCCTGTGTCTCTGTGTCCCTGTGTCACTGTGTGCCTGTGTCTCTGTGCCCCTGTGTCACTGTGTCCCTGTGTCTCTGTGTCCCAGTGTCCCTGTGTCGCATTGTCCCTGTGTCTCTGTGTCCCTGTGTCCCTGTGGCTCTGTGTTCCTTTGTCCCTGTGTCCCTGTGTCCCTGTGTCCCTGTGTCCATATGTATCTGTGTCCCAGTGTCCCAGTGCCACAGTGTCCCATTGGCTCTGTGTCCCTGTATCTCTGTGTCCCTGTGTCCCTGTGTCCCTGTCTCACTGTGTCACTATCTCCCTGTGTCCCAGGGTCCCATTGTCCCTGTGTATCTGTGTCCCATTTTCTCTGTGCCCCTGTGTCCCAGTGTCCCATTGTCCCTGTGTCCCATTGTCCCTGTGTCCCTCTGTCCCTGTGTTCCTGTCTCCCTGTGTCACTGTGTCTCTGTGTCCCTCTGTCTCTGTGTCCCTGTGTCCCAGTGTCCCATTGTCTCTGTGTCCCTGTGTCCATTTGTCCCAGTGTCCCAGTGTCTCTGTGTCCCTGTGTTCCCGTGTCCCAGTGTCCCATTCTCTCTGTATACCTGTGTTCCTGTGTCCCTGTGTCCCTGTTTCCCTGTGTCCCTGTGTCCCTGTGTCCCAGTGTGGCATTGACCCTGTGTCCCATTGTCCCTGTGTCCTTGTGTCTGTGTGTCCCGGTGTCCCTGTGTCCCTGTGTCCCTGTGTCCCAGTGTCCCTGTCTCCCTGGGTCCCAGGATCCCATTGTCCCTGTGCCCCTGTGTCCCTGTGTTCCTGTCTCCCTGTGTCACTGTGCCTCTGTGTCCCTCTGTCTCTGTGTCCCTGTGTCCCTGTGTCCCATTGTCCCTGTGTCCCTGTGTCTCTGTGTCCCTGTGTCCTTGTGTCCCTGTGTCCCTGTGGCCCAGTGTCCCTGTCTCCCTGTGTCCCAGCATCCCATTGTCCCAGTGTCCCTGTGCCCCTGTGTCTCAGTGTCCCATTGTCTCTGTGTCCCTGTGTCCATTTGTCCCAGTGTCCCAGTGTCCCTGTGTCCCTGTCTCCCTGTGTATCTGTGTCCCTGTGTCCCAGTGTCCCAGTGCCCCAGTGTCCCTGTGTCTCTGTGTCCCTGTGTTCCTTTGTCCCTGTGTCACTGTGTCCCTGTGTCTCCGTGTCCCTGTGTCCCTGTGTCACTGTGTCCCTGTGTCTCTGTGCCCCTGTGTCACTGTGTCCCTGTGTCTCTGTGTCCCAGTGTCCCTGTGTCTCTGTGTTCCTTTGTCCCTGTGTCTATGCCTCCCTGTGTATCTGTGTCCCAGCGTCCCTGTGTCTCTGTGTTCCTTTGTCCCTGTGTCTATGCCTCCCTGTGTTCCAGTGTCCCTGTGTCGCATTGTCCCTGTGTCTCTGTGTCCCTGTGTCCCTGTGTCCCTGTGTCTCTGTGTCCCTGTCTCCCTGTGTATCTGTGTCCCAGCGTCCCTGTGTCTCTGTGTTCCTTTGTCCCTGTGTCTATGCCTCCCTGTGTTCCAGTGTCCCTGTGTCGCATTGTCCCTGTGTCTCTGTGTCCCTGTGTCCCTGTGTCCCTGTGTCTCTGTTTCTCTGTGTCCCTGTGTTCCTTTGTCACTGTGTCCCTGTGTCTCTGAGTCTCTGTGTCCCTGTGTCTCTATGTCCCTGTGTCCCTGTGTCTCTGTGTCTCTGTGTTCCTTTGTCCCTGTGTCACTGTGTCCCTGTGTCTCTGTGTCCCTGTGGCTCTGTGTCCCTGTGTCACTGTGTCCCTGTGTCTCTGTGTCCCTGTGTCTCTGTGTCTCTGTGTCTCTGTGTTCCTTTGTCCCTGTGTCTCTGTGTCCCTGTGTCCCTGTGTCACTGTGTCCCTGTGTCTCTGTGCCCCTGTGTCACTGTGTCCCTGTGTCTCTGTGTCCCAGTGTCCCTGTGTCGCATTGTCCCTGTGTCTCTGTGTCCCTGTGTCCCTGTGGCTCTGTGTTCCTTTGTCCCTGTGTCCCTGTGTCGCTGTGTCCCTGTGTCCATATGTATCTGTGTCCCAGTGTCCCAGTGCCCCAGTGTCCCATTGGCTCTGTGTCCCTGTATCTCTGTGTCCCTGTGTCACTGTGTCCCTGTCTCACTGTGTCACTATCTCCCTGTGTCCCAGGGTCCCATTGTCCCTGTGTATCTGTGTCCTATTTTCTCTGTGTCCCTGTGTCCCAGTGTCCCATTGCCCCTGTGTCCCATTGTCCCTGTGTCCCTCTGTCCCTGTGTTCCTGTCTCCCTGTGTCACTGTGCCTCTGTGTCCCTCTGTCTCTGTGTCCCTGTGTCCCTGTGTCCCATTGTCCCTGTGTCCCTGTGTCTCTGTGTCCCTGTGTCCTTGTGTCCCTGTGTCCCTGTGGCCCAGTGTCCCTGTCTCCCTGTGTCCCAGCATCCCATTGTCCCAGTGTCCCTGTGCCCCTGTGTCTCAGTGTCCCATTGTCTCTGTGTCCCTGTGTCCATTTGTCCCAGTGTTCCAGTGTCCCTGTGTCCCTGTCTCCCTGTGTATCTGTGTCCCTGTGTCCCAGTGTCCCAGTGCCCCAGTGTCCCAATGTCTCTGTGTCCCTGTGTTCCTGTCTCCCTGTGTCACTGTGCCTCTGTGTCCCTCTGTCTCTGTGTCCCTGTGTCCCTGTGTCCCATTTTCCCTGTGTCCCTGTGTCTCTGTGTCCCTGTGTCCTTGTGTCCCTGTGTCCCTGTGGCCCAGTGTCCCTGTCTCCCTGTGTCCCAGCATCCCATTGTCCCAGTGTCCCTGTGCCCCTGTGTCTCAGTGTCCCATTGTCTCTGTGTCCCTGTGTCCATTTGTCCCAGTGTCCCAGTGTCCCTGTGTCCCTGTCTCCCTGTGTATCTGTGTCCCTGTGTCCCAGTGTCCCAGTGCCCCAGTGTCCCTGTGTCTCTGTGTCCCTGTGTTCCTTTGTCCCTGTGTCACTGTGTCCCTGTGTCTCTGTGTCCCTGTGTCCCTGTGTCACTGTGTCCCTGTGTCTCTGTGCCCCTGTGTCACTGTGTCCCTGTGTCTCTGTGTCCCAGTGTCCCTGTGTCGCATTGTCCCTGTGTCTCTGTGTCCCTGTCTCCCTGTGTATCTGTGTCCCAGCGTCCCTGTGTCTCTGTGTTCCTTTGTCCCTGTGTCTATGCCTCCCTGTGTTCCAGTGTCCCTGTGTCGCATTGTCCCTGTGTCTCTGTGTCCCTGTCTCCCTGTGTATCTGTGTCCCAGCGTCCCTGTGTCTCTGTGTTCCTTTGTCCCTGTGTCTATGCCTCCCTGTGTTCCAGTGTCCCTGTGTCGCATTGTCCCTGTGTCTCTGTGTCCCTGTGTCCCTGTGTCCCTGTGTCTCTGTTTCTCTGTGTCCCTGTGTTCCTTTGCCACTGTGTCCCTGTGTCTCTGAGTCTCTGTGTCCCTGTGTCTCTATGTCCCTGTGTCCCTGTGTTTCTGTGTCTCTGTGTTCCTTTGTCCCTGTGTCACTGTGTCCCTGTGTCTCTGTGTCCCTGTGGCTCTGTGTCCCTGTGTCACTGTGTCCCTGTGTCTCTGTGTCCCTGTGTCTCTGTGTCTCTGTGTCTCTGTGTTCCTTTGTCCCTGTGTCACTGTGTCCCAGTGTCTCTGTGTCCCTGTGTTCCTGTGTCCCTGTGTCCCTATGTCCATGTGTCCCTGTGTTCTTGTGTCTCTGTCCCTGTGTCCATGTGTCCCTGTGTTCCTGTGGCTCTGTGTTCCTTTGTCCCTGTGTCCCTGTGTCCCTGTGTCCCTGTGTCCCCGTGTCCCTGTGTCCCAGTGTCCCATTCTCTCTGTATCCCTATGTCCCTGTGTTCCTGTGTCCCTGTGTCCCTGTCTCCCTATGTCCCTGTGTCCCTGTGTCCCTGTGTCCCAGTGTTCCAGTGTCCCAGTGTCCCAGTGTCCCATTGTCTCTGTGTCCCTGTGTCCCAGTGTACCATTGTCTCTGTGTCCCTGTGTCCCTGTGTCACTGTGTCCCTGTGTCCCTGTGTCCCTGTGTCCCATTGGCTCTGTGTCCCTGTGTCCCTCTGTCTCTGTGTCCCTGTGTCCCTGTGTCTCTGTCTTACTGTGTCACTGTCTCCCTGTGTCTCAGGGTCCCATTGTCCCTGTGTATCTGTGTCCCATTTTCTCTGTGTCCCTGTGTCCCAGTGTGGCATTGTCCCTGTGTCCCTGTGTCCCATTGTCCCTGTGTCCCTGTGTCTCTGTGTCCCTGTGTCCTTGTGTCCCTGTGTCCCTGTGGCCCAGTGTCCCTGTCTCCCTGTGTCCCAGCATCCCATTGTCCCAGTGTCCCTGTGCCCCTGTGTCTCAGTGTCCCATTGTCTCTGTGTCCCTGTGTCCATTTGTCCCAGTGTCCCAGTGTCCCTGTGTCCCTGTCTCCCTGTGTATCTGTGTCCCTGTGTCCCAGTGTCCCAGTGCCCCAGTGTCCCAATGCCTCTGTGTCTCTGTGTCCCAGTGTCCCTGTGTCTCTGTGTCCCTGTGTTCCTTTGTCCCTGTGTCACTGTGTCCCTGTGTCTCTGTGTCCCTGTGTCCCTGTGTCACTGTGTGCCTGTGTCTCTGTGCCCCTGTGTCACTGTGTCCCTGTGTCTCTGTGTCCCAGTGTCCCTGTGTCGCATTGTCCCTGTGTCTCTGTGTCCCTGTGTCCCTGTGGCTCTGTGTTCCTTTGTCCCTGTGTCCCTGTGTCCCTGTGTCCCTGTGTCCATATGTATCTGTGTCCCAGTGTCCCAGTGCCCCAGTGTCCCATTGGCTCTGTGTCCCTGTATCTCTGTGTCCCTGTGTCCCTGTGTCCCTGTCTCACTGTGTCACTATCTCCCTGTGTCCCAGGGTCCCATTGTCCCTGTGTATCTGTGTCCCATTTTCTCTGTGTCCCTGTGTCCCAGTGTCCCATTGTCCCTGTGTCCCATTGTCCCTGTGTCCCTCTGTCCCTGTGTTCCTGTCTCCCTGTGTCACTGTGTCTCTGTGTCCCTCTGTCTCTGTGTCCCTGTGTCCCAGTGTCCCATTGTCTCTGTGTCCCTGTGTCCATTTGTCCCAGAGTCCCAGTGTCTCTGTGTCCCTGTGTTCCCGTGTCCCAGTGTCCCATTCTCTCTGTATACCTGTGTTCCTGTGTCCCTGTGTCCCTGTTTCCCTGTGTCCCTGTGTCCCTGTGTCCCAGTGTGGCATTGTCCCTGTGTCCCATTGTCCCTGTGTCCTTGTGTCTGTGTGTCCCGGTGTCCCTGTGTCCCTGTGTCCCTGTGTCCCAGTGTCCCTGTCTCCCTGGGTCCCAGGATCCCATTGTCCCTGTGCCCCTGTGTCCCTGTGTTCCTGTCTCCCTGTGTCACTGTGCCTCTGTGTCCCTCTGTCTCTGTGTCCCTGTGTCCCTGTGTCCCATTGTCCCTGTGTCCCTGTGTCTCTGTGTCCCTGTGTCCTTGTGTCCCTGTGTCCCTGTGGCCCAGTGTCCCTGTCTCCCTGTGTCCCAGCATCCCATTGTCCCAGTGTCCCTGTGCCCCTGTGTCTCAGTGTCCCATTGTCTCTGTGTCCCTGTGTCCATTTGTCCCAGTGTCCCAGTGTCCCTGTGTCCCTGTCTCCCTGTGTATCTGTGTCCCTGTGTCCCAGTGTCCCAGTGCCCCAGTGTCCCTGTGTCTCTGTGTCCCTGTGTTCCTTTGTCCCTGTGTCACTGTGTCCCTGTGTCTCCGTGTCCCTGTGTCCCTGTGTCACTGTGTCCCTGTGTCTCTGTGCCCCTGTGTCACTGTGTCCCTGTGTCTCTGTGTCCCAGTGTCCCTGTGTCGCATTGTCCCTGTGTCTCTGTGTCCCTGTCTCCCTGTGTATCTGTGTCCCAGCGTCCCTGTGTCTCTGTGTTCCTTTGTCCCTGTGTCTATGCCTCCCTGTGTTCCAGTGTCCCTGTGTCGCATTGTCCCTGTGTCTCTGTGTCCCTGTGTCCCTGTGTCCCTGTGTCTCTGTGTCCCTGTCTCCCTGTGTATCTGTGTCCCAGCGTCCCTGTGTCTCTGTGTTCCTTTGTCCCTGTGTCTATGCCTCCCTGTGTTCCAGTGTCCCTGTGTCGCATTGTCCCTGTGTCTCTGTGTCCCTGTGTCCCTGTGTCCCTGTGTCTCTGTTTCTCTGTGTCCCTGTGTTCCTTTGTCACTGTGTCCCTGTGTCTCTGAGTCTCTGTGTCCCTGTGTCTCTATGTCCCTGTGTCCCTGTGTCTCTGTGTCTCTGTGTTCCTTTGTCCCTGTGTCACTGTGTCCCTGTGTCTCTGTGTCCCTGTGGCTCTGTGTCCCTGTGTCACTGTGTCCCTGTGTCTCTGTGTCCCTGTGTCTCTGTGTCTCTGTGTCTCTGTGTTCCTTTGTCCCTGTGTCACTGTGTCCCAGTGTCTCTGTGTCCCTGTGTTCCTGTGTCCCTGTGTCCCTATGTCCATGTGTCCCTGTGTTCTTGTGTCTCTGTCCCTGTGTCCATGTGTCCCTGTGTTCCTGTGGCTCTGTGTTCCTTTGTCCCTGTGTCCCTGTGTCCCTGTGTCCCTGTGTCCCCGTGTCCCTGTGTCCCAGTGTCCCATTCTCTCTGTATCCCTATGTCCCTGTGTTCCTGTGTCCCTGTGTCCCTGTCTCCCTATGTCCCTGTGTCCCTGTGTCCCTGTGTCCCAGTGTTCCAGTGTCCCAGTGTCCCAGTGTCCCATTGTCTCTGTGTCCCTGTGTCCCAGTGTACCATTGTCTCTGTGTCCCTGTGTCCCTGTGTCACTGTGTCCCTGTGTCCCTGTGTCCCTGTGTCCCATTGGCTCTGTGTCCCTGTGTCCCTCTGTCTCTGTGTCCCTGTGTCCCTGTGTCTCTGTCTTACTGTGTCACTGTCTCCCTGTGTCTCAGGGTCCCATTGTCCCTGTGTATCTGTGTCCCATTTTCTCTGTGTCCCTGTGTCCCAGTGTGGCATTGTCCCTGTGTCCCTGTGTCCCATTGTCCCTGTGTCCCTGTGTCTCTGTGTCCCTGTGTCCTTGTGTCCCTGTGTCCCTGTGGCCCAGTGTCCCTGTCTCCCTGTGTCCCAGCATCCCATTGTCCCAGTGTCCCTGTGCCCCTGTGTCTCAGTGTCCCATTGTCTCTGTGTCCCTGTGTCCATTTGTCCCAGTGTCCCAGTGTCCCTGTGTCCCTGTCTCCCTGTGTATCTGTGTCCCTGTGTCCCAGTGTCCCAGTGCCCCAGTGTCCCAATGCCTCTGTGTCTCTGTGTCCCAGTGTCCCTGTGTCTCTGTGTCCCTGTGTTCCTTTGTCCCTGTGTCACTGTGTCCCTGTGTCTCTGTGTCCCTGTGTCCCTGTGTCACTGTGTCCCTGTGTCTCTGTGCCCCTGTGTCACTGTGTCCCTGTGTCTCTGTGTCCCAGTGTCCCTGTGTCGCATTGTCCCTGTGTCTCTGTGTCCCTGTGTCCCTGTGGCTCTGTGTTCCTTTGTCCCTGTGTCCCTGTGTCCCTGTGTCCCTGTGTCCATATGTATCTGTGTCCCAGTGTCCCAGTGCCCCAGTGTCCCATTGGCTCTGTGTCCCTGTATCTCTGTGTCCCTGTGTCCCTGTGTCCCTGTCTCACTGTGTCACTATCTCCCTGTGTCCCAGGGTCCCATTGTCCCTGTGTATCTGTGTCCCATTTTCTCTGTGTCCCTGTGTCCCAGTGTCCCATTGTCCCTGTGTCCCATTGTCCCTGTGTCCCTCTGTCCCTGTGTTCCTGTCTCCCTGTGTCACTGTGTCTCTGTGTCCCTCTGTCTCTGTGTCCCTGTGTCCCAGTGTCCCATTGTCTCTGTGTCCCTGTGTCCATTTGTCCCAGTGTCCCAGTGTCTCTGTGTCCCTGTGTTCCCGTGTCCCAGTGTCCCATTCTCTCTGTATACCTGTGTTCCTGTGTCCCTGTGTCCCTGTTTCCCTGTGTCCCTGTGTCCCTGTGTCCCAGTGTGGCATTGTCCCTGTGTCCCATTGTCCCTGTGTCCTTGTGTCTGTGTGTCCCGGTGTCCCTGTGTCCCTGTGTCCCTGTGTCCCAGTGTCCCTGTCTCCCTGGGTCCCAGGATCCCATTGTCCCTGTGCCCCTGTGTCCCTGTGTTCCTGTCTCCCTGTGTCACTGTGTCTCTGTGTCCCAGTGTCCCATTGTCTCTGTGTCCCTGTGCCCATTTGTCCCAGTGTCCCAGTGTCTCTGTGTCCCTGTCTCCCTGTGTATCTGTGTCCCTGTGTCCCAGTGTCCCAGTGCCCCAGTGTCCCATTGTCCCTGTATCTCTATGTCCCAGTGTCCCTGTGTCTCTTTGTCCCTGTCTCCTTGTGTATCTGTGTCCCAGTATCCCTGTGTCTCTGTGTTCCTTTGTCCCTGTGTCCCTGCCACCCTGTGTTCCAGTGTCCCTGTGTCCCATTGTCACTGTGTCTCTGTGTCTCTGTGTTCCTTTGTCCCTGTGTCACTGTGTCCCTGTGTCCCTGTGTCTCTGTGTTCCTTTGTCCCTGTGTCACTGTGTCCCTGTGTCTCTGTGTTCCTTTGTCCCTGTGTCTCTGTGTATCTGTGTCCCTGTGTCACTGTATCCCTGTGTCTCTCTGTACCTGTGTCCCTGTGTCACTGTGTCCCTGTGTCCCTGTGTCTCTGTGTTCCTTTGTCCCTGTGTCACTGTGTCCCTGTGTCTCTGTGTTCCTTTGTCCCTGTGTCACTGTGTCCCTGTGTCTCTGTGTACCTGTGTCCCTGTGTCACTGTGTCCCTGTGTCTCTGTGTACCTGTGTCCCTGTGTCACTGTGTCCCTGTGTCTCTGTGTCCCTGTATCCCTGTGTTTCTGTGTCTCTGTGTTCCTTTGTCCCTGTGTCACTGTGTCCCTGTGTCTCTGTGTCCCTGTGTCCCTGTGTCACTGTGTCCCTGTGTCTCTGTGCCCCTGTGTCACTGTGTCCCTGTGTCTCTGTGTCCCTGTGTCCCAGTGTCCCTGTGTCATTGTGTCCCTGTGTCTCTGTGTCCCTGTGTCCCTGTGTCATTGTGTCCCTGTGTCTCTGTTCCCCTGTGTCACTGTGTCCCTGTGTCTCTGTGTCCCTGCGTCGCTGTGTTGCTGTGCCTCTGTGTCCCTGTGTCCCTGTGTCCCTGTGTTCCTTCGTCCCTGTGTCTCTGTGTTCCTTTGTCCCTGTGTCCCAGTGTCCCTGTGTCATTGTGTCCCTGTGTCTCTGTGTCCCTGTGTCCCTGTGTCACTGTGTCCCTGTGTCTCTGTGCCCCTGTGTCACTGTGTCCCATTCTCTCTGTATCCCTGTGTCCCTGTGTTCCTGTGTCGCTGTGTCCCTGTCTCCCTGTGTACATGTGTCCCTGTGTCCCAGTGTCCCAGTGTACCATTGTCTCTGTGTCCCTGTGTCCCTGTGTCACTGTGTCCCTGTGTATCTGTGTCCCTGTGTCCCAGTGTCCCACTGCCCCAGTGTCCCATTGGCTCTGTGTCCCTGTGTCCCTCTGTCTCTGTGTCCCTGTGTCCCTGTCTCACTGTGTCACTGTGTCCCTGTGTCTCTGTGTTCCTGTGTCCCTGTGTCACTGTGTCCCTGTGTCCCTGTGTCCCTGTGTCTCTGTGTCTCTGTGTCCCTGTGTTCCTGTGTCCCTGTGTCCCTTAATCCCTGAGACCCCCTGTGTACCTGTGTCCCTGTGTCCCTGTGTCCCTGTGTTCCTTTGTCTATGTGTACCTGAGTTCCTGTGCCTCTGTGTCCCTGTGTCCCTGTGTCCATGTGTCCCTGTGTTCCTGTGTCGCTGTGTCCCTGTGTCCCTGTGTCCATGTGTCCCTGTGTTCCTGTGTCTCTGTGTTCCTTTGTCCCTGTGTAACTGTGTCCCTGTGTCCCTGTGTCCCCGTGTCCCCGTGTCCCAGTGTCCCATTCTCTCTGTATCCCTGTGTCCCAGTGTCCCATTGTCCCTGTGTCCCAGTGTACCATTGTCTCTGTGTCCCTGTGTCCCTGTGTCACTGTGTCCCCGTGTCCCTGTGTCCCTGTGTATCTGTGTCCCTGTGTCCCAGTGTCCCACTGCCCCAGTGTCCCATTAGCTCTGTGTCCCTGTGTCCCTCTGGCTCTGTGTCCCTGTGTCCCTGTGTCCCTGTCTCACTGTGTCACTGTCTCCCTGTGTCCTAGGGTCCCATTGTCCCTGTGTATCTCTGTCCCATTTTCTCTGTGTCCCTGTGTCCCAGTGTGGCATTGTCCCTGTGTCCCTGTGTCCCATTGTCCCTGTGTCCCTGTGTCCCTGTGTCTGTTTGTCCCTGTGTCCCTGTGTCCCTGTGTCCCTGTGTCCCAGTGTCCCTGTCTCCCTGTGTCCCAGGGTCCCATTGTCCCTGTGCCCCGGTGTCCCTGTGTTCCTGTCTCCCTGTGTCACTGTGTATCTGTGTCCCAGTGTCCCATTGTCTCTGTGTCCCTGTGTCCATTTGTCCCAGTGTCCCAGTGTCCCTGTGTCCCTGTCTCCCTGTGTATCTGTGTCCCTGTGTCCCAGTGTCCCAGTGCCCCAGTGTCCCATTGTCTCTGTGTCTCTGTGTCCCAGTGTCCTTGTGTCTCTTTGTCCCTGTCTCCTTGTGTATCTGTGTCCCAGTATCCCTGCGTCTCTGTGTTCCTTTGTCCCTGTGTCCCTGCCACCCTGTGTTCCAGTGTCCCTGTGTCCCATTGTCCCTGTGTCTCTGTGTCTCTGTGTTCCTTTGTCCCTGTGACACTGTGTCCCTGTGTCTCTGTGTACCTGTGTCCCTGTGTCACTGTGTCCCTGTGTCTCTGTGTCCCTGTGTCCCTGTGTTTCTCTGTCTGTGTTCCTTTGTCCCTGTGTCACTGTGTCCCTGTGTCTCTGTGTCCCTGTGTATCTGTGTCCCTGTGTCCCAGTTTCCCAGTGTCCCAGTGTCCCAGTGTCCCATTGTCTCTGTGTCCCTGTGTCCCAGTGTACCATTGTCTCGGTGTCCCTGTGTACCTGTGTCAATGTGTCCCTGTGTCCCTGTGTATCTGTGTTCCTGTGTCCCAGTGTCCCAGTGCCCCAGTGTCCCATTGGCTCTGTGTCCCTGTGTCCCTGTATCTCTGTGTCCCTGTGTCCCTGTGTCCCTGTCCTCACTGTGTCACTGTCTCCCTGTGTCCCAGGGTCCCATTGTCCCTGTGTATCTGTGTCCCATTTTCTCTGTGTCCCAGTGTGGCATTGTCCCTGTGTCCCTGTGTCCCATTGTCCCTGTGTCCCTGTGTCTCTGTGTCCCTGTGTCCCTGTGTCTCTGTGTCCCTGTGTCCCTGTGTCCCTGTGTCTCTGTGTCCCTGTCTCCCTGTGTATCTGTGTCCCAGCGTCCCTGTGTCTCTGTGTTCCTTTGTCCCTGTGTCTATGCCTCCCTGTGTTCCAGTGTCCCTGTGTCGCATTGTCCCTGTGTCTCTGTGTCCCTGTGTCCCTGTGTCCCTGTGTCTCTGTTTCTCTGTGTCCCTGTGTTCCTTTGTCACTGTGTCCCTGTGTCTCTGAGTCTCTGTGTCCCTGTGTCTCTATGTCCCTGTGTCCCTGTGTCTCTGTGTCTCTGTGTTCCTTTGTCCCTGTGTCACTGTGTCCCTGTGTCTCTGTGTCCCTGTGGCTCTGTGTCCCTGTGTCACTGTGTCCCTGTGTCTCTGTGTCCCTGTGTCTCTGTGTCTCTGTGTCTCTGTGTTCCTTTGTCCCTGTGTCACTGTGTCCCAGTGTCTCTGTGTCCCTGTGTTCCTGTGTCCCTGTGTCCCTATGTCCATGTGTCCCTGTGTTCTTGTGTCTCTGTCCCTGTGTCCATGTGTCCCTGTGTTCCTGTGGCTCTGTGTTCCTTTGTCCCTGTGTCCCTGTGTCCCTGTGTCCCTGTGTCCCCGTGTCCCTGTGTCCCAGTGTCCCATTCTCTCTGTATCCCTATGTCCCTGTGTTCCTGTGTCCCTGTGTCCCTGTCTCCCTATGTCCCTGTGTCCCTGTGTCCCTGTGTCCCAGTGTTCCAGTGTCCCAGTGTCCCAGTGTCCCATTGTCTCTGTGTCCCTGTGTCCCAGTGTACCATTGTCTCTGTGTCCCTGTGTCCCTGTGTCACTGTGTCCCTGTGTCCCTGTGTCCCTGTGTCCCATTGGCTCTGTGTCCCTGTGTCCCTCTGTCTCTGTGTCCCTGTGTCCCTGTGTCTCTGTCTTACTGTGTCACTGTCTCCCTGTGTCTCAGGGTCCCATTGTCCCTGTGTATCTGTGTCCCATTTTCTCTGTGTCCCTGTGTCCCAGTGTGGCATTGTCCCTGTGTCCCTGTGTCCCATTGTCCCTGTGTCCCTGTGTCTCTGTGTCCCTGTGTCCTTGTGTCCCTGTGTCCCTGTGGCCCAGTGTCCCTGTCTCCCTGTGTCCCAGCATCCCATTGTCCCAGTGTCCCTGTGCCCCTGTGTCTCAGTGTCCCATTGTCTCTGTGTCCCTGTGTCCATTTGTCCCAGTGTCCCAGTGTCCCTGTGTCCCTGTCTCCCTGTGTATCTGTGTCCCTGTGTCCCAGTGTCCCAGTGCCCCAGTGTCCCAATGCCTCTGTGTCTCTGTGTCCCAGTGTCCCTGTGTCTCTGTGTCCCTGTGTTCCTTTGTCCCTGTGTCACTGTGTCCCTGTGTCTCTGTGTCCCTGTGTCCCTGTGTCACTGTGTCCCTGTGTCTCTGTGCCCCTGTGTCACTGTGTCCCTGTGTCTCTGTGTCCCAGTGTCCCTGTGTCGCATTGTCCCTGTGTCTCTGTGTCCCTGTGTCCCTGTGGCTCTGTGTTCCTTTGTCCCTGTGTCCCTGTGTCCCTGTGTCCCTGTGTCCATATGTATCTGTGTCCCAGTGTCCCAGTGCCCCAGTGTCCCATTGGCTCTGTGTCCCTGTATCTCTGTGTCCCTGTGTCCCTGTGTCCCTGTCTCACTGTGTCACTATCTCCCTGTGTCCCAGGGTCCCATTGTCCCTGTGTATCTGTGTCCCATTTTCTCTGTGTCCCTGTGTCCCAGTGTCCCATTGTCCCTGTGTCCCATTGTCCCTGTGTCCCTCTGTCCCTGTGTTCCTGTCTCCCTGTGTCACTGTGTCTCTGTGTCCCTCTGTCTCTGTGTCCCTGTGTCCCAGTGTCCCATTGTCTCTGTGTCCCTGTGTCCATTTGTCCCAGTGTCCCAGTGTCTCTGTGTCCCTGTGTTCCCGTGTCCCAGTGTCCCATTCTCTCTGTATACCTGTGTTCCTGTGTCCCTGTGTCCCTGTTTCCCTGTGTCCCTGTGTCCCTGTGTCCCAGTGTGGCATTGTCCCTGTGTCCCATTGTCCCTGTGTCCTTGTGTCTGTGTGTCCCGGTGTCCCTGTGTCCCTGTGTCCCTGTGTCCCAGTGTCCCTGTCTCCCTGGGTCCCAGGATCCCATTGTCCCTGTGCCCCTGTGTCCCTGTGTTCCTGTCTCCCTGTGTCACTGTGTCTCTGTGTCCCAGTGTCCCATTGTCTCTGTGTCCCTGTGCCCATTTGTCCCAGTGTCCCAGTGTCTCTGTGTCCCTGTCTCCCTGTGTATCTGTGTCCCTGTGTCCCAGTGTCCCAGTGCCCCAGTGTCCCATTGTCCCTGTATCTCTATGTCCCAGTGTCCCTGTGTCTCTTTGTCCCTGTCTCCTTGTGTATCTGTGTCCCAGTATCCCTGTGTCTCTGTGTTCCTTTGTCCCTGTGTCCCTGCCACCCTGTGTTCCAGTGTCCCTGTGTCCCATTGTCACTGTGTCTCTGTGTCTCTGTGTTCCTTTGTCCCTGTGTCACTGTGTCCCTGTGTCCCTGTGTCTCTGTGTTCCTTTGTCCCTGTGTCACTGTGTCCCTGTGTCTCTGTGTTCCTTTGTCCCTGTGTCTCTGTGTATCTGTGTCCCTGTGTCACTGTATCCCTGTGTCTCTCTGTACCTGTGTCCCTGTGTCACTGTGTCCCTGTGTCCCTGTGTCTCTGTGTTCCTTTGTCCCTGTGTCACTGTGTCCCTGTGTCTCTGTGTTCCTTTGTCCCTGTGTCACTGTGTCCCTGTGTCTCTGTGTACCTGTGTCCCTGTGTCACTGTGTCCCTGTGTCTCTGTGTACCTGTGTCCCTGTGTCACTGTGTCCCTGTGTCTCTGTGTCCCTGTATCCCTGTGTTTCTGTGTCTCTGTGTTCCTTTGTCCCTGTGTCACTGTGTCCCTGTGTCTCTGTGTCCCTGTGTCCCTGTGTCACTGTGTCCCTGTGTCTCTGTGCCCCTGTGTCACTGTGTCCCTGTGTCTCTGTGTCCCTGTGTCCCAGTGTCCCTGTGTCATTGTGTCCCTGTGTCTCTGTGTCCCTGTGTCCCTGTGTCATTGTGTCCCTGTGTCTCTGTTCCCCTGTGTCACTGTGTCCCTGTGTCTCTGTGTCCCTGCGTCGCTGTGTTGCTGTGCCTCTGTGTCCCTGTGTCCCTGTGTCCCTGTGTTCCTTCGTCCCTGTGTCTCTGTGTTCCTTTGTCCCTGTGTCCCAGTGTCCCTGTGTCATTGTGTCCCTGTGTCTCTGTGTCCCTGTGTCCCTGTGTCACTGTGTCCCTGTGTCTCTGTGCCCCTGTGTCACTGTGTCCCATTCTCTCTGTATCCCTGTGTCCCTGTGTTCCTGTGTCGCTGTGTCCCTGTCTCCCTGTGTACATGTGTCCCTGTGTCCCAGTGTCCCAGTGTACCATTGTCTCTGTGTCCCTGTGTCCCTGTGTCACTGTGTCCCTGTGTATCTGTGTCCCTGTGTCCCAGTGTCCCACTGCCCCAGTGTCCCATTGGCTCTGTGTCCCTGTGTCCCTCTGTCTCTGTGTCCCTGTGTCCCTGTCTCACTGTGTCACTGTGTCCCTGTGTCTCTGTGTTCCTGTGTCCCTGTGTCACTGTGTCACTGTGTCCCTGTGTCTCTGTGTTCCTGTGTCCCTGTGTCACTGTGTCCCTGTGTCCCTGTGTCCCTGTGTCTCTGTGTCTCTGTGTTCCTTTGTCCCTGTGTCACTGTGTCCCTGTGTCTCTGTGTCCCTGTGTTCCTGTGTCCCTGTGTCCCTTAATCCCTGAGACCCCCTGTGTACCTGTGTCCCTGTGTCCCTGTGTCCCTGTGTTCCTTTGTCTATGTGTCCCTGAGTTCCTGTGCCTCTGTGTCCCTGTGTCCCTGTGTCCATGTGTCCCTGTGTTCCTGTGTCGCTGTGTCCCTGTGTCCCTGTGTCCATGTGTCCCTGTGTTCCTGTGTCTCTGTGTTCCTTTGTCCCTGTGTAACTGTGTCCCTGTGTCCCTGTGTCCCCGTGTCCCCGTGTCCCAGTGTCCCATTCTCTCTGTATCCCTGTGTCCCAGTGTCCCATTGTCCCTGTGTCCCAGTGTACCATTGTCTCTGTGTCCCTGTGTCCCTGTGTCACTGTGTCCCCGTGTCCCTGTGTCCCTGTGTATCTGTGTCCCTGTGTCCCAGTGTCCCACTGCCCCAGTGTCCCATTAGCTCTGTGTCCCTGTGTCCCTCTGGCTCTGTGTCCCTGTGTCCCTGTGTCCCTGTCTCACTGTGTCACTGTCTCCCTGTGTCCTAGGGTCCCATTGTCCCTGTGTATCTCTGTCCCATTTTCTCTGTGTCCCTGTGTCCCAGTGTGGCATTGTCCCTGTGTCCCTGTGTCCCATTGTCCCTGTGTCCCTGTGTCCCTGTGTCTGTTTGTCCCTGTGTCCCTGTGTCCCTGTGTCCCTGTGTCCCAGTGTCCCTGTCTCCCTGTGTCCCAAGGTCCCATTGTCCCTGTGCCCCGGTGTCCCTGTGTTCCTGTCTCCCTGTGTCACTGTGTATCTGTGTCCCAGTGTCCCATTGTCTCTGTGTCCCTGTGTCCATTTGTCCCAGTGTCCCAGTGTCCCTGTGTCCCTGTCTCCCTGTGTATCTGTGTCCCTGTGTCCCAGTGTCCCAGTGCCCCAGTGTCCCATTGTCTCTGTGTCTCTGTGTCCCAGTGTCCTTGTGTCTCTTTGTCCCTGTCTCCTTGTGTATCTGTGTCCCAGTATCCCTGCGTCTCTGTGTTCCTTTGTCCCTGTGTCCCTGCCACCCTGTGTTCCAGTGTCCCTGTGTCCCATTGTCCCTGTGTCTCTGTGTCTCTGTGTTCCTTTGTCCCTGTGACACTGTGTCCCTGTGTCTCTGTGTACCTGTGTCCCTGTGTCACTGTGTCCCTGTGTCTCTGTGTCCCTGTGTCCCTGTGTTTCTGTGTCTGTGTTCCTTTGTCCCTGTGTCACTGTGTCCCTGTGTCTCTGTGTCCCTGTGTATCTGTGTCCCTGTGTCCCAGTTTCCCAGTGTCCCAGTGTCCCAGTGTCCCATTGTCTCTGTGTCCCTGTGTCCCAGTGTACCATTGTCTCGGTGTCCCTGTGTACCTGTGTCAATGTGTCCCTGTGTCCCTGTGTATCTGTGTTCCTGTGTCCCAGTGTCCCAGTGCCCCAGTGTCCCATTGGCTCTGTGTCCCTGTGTCCCTGTATCTCTGTGTCCCTGTGTCCCTGTGTCCCTGTCCTCACTGTGTCACTGTCTCCCTGTGTCCCTGTGTCCCATTGTCCCTGTGTCCCTGTGTCTCTGTGTCCCTGTGTCCCTGGGGCCCAGTGTCCCTGTCTCCCTGTGTCCCAGCATCCCATTGTCCCAGTGTCCCTGTGCCCCTGTGTCCCTGTGTTGCTGTCTCCCTGTGTCACTGCGTCTCTGTGTCCCAGTGTCCCATTGTCTCTGTGTCCCTGTGTCCATTTGTCCCAATGTTCCAGTGTCCCTGTGTCCCTGTCTCCCTGTGTATCTGTGTCCCTGTGTCCCAGTGTCCCAGTGCCCCAGTGTCCCAATGTCTCTGTGTCTCTGTGTCCCAGTGTCCCTGTATCTCTGTGTCCCTGTCTCCCTGTGTATCTGTGTCCCAGTGTCCCTCTGTCTCTGTGTTCCTTTGTCCCTGTGTCCCTGTGTCTCTGTGTCCCTGTGTGCCTATGTCCCAGTGTCCCAGTGCCCCAGTTTCCCATTGGCTCTGTGTCCCTGTGTCTCTGTGTCCCTGTGTCCTTGTGTCCCTGTGTCCCTGTGGCCCAGTGTCCCTGTCTCCCTGTCTCCCTGTGTCCCAGCATCCCATTGTCCCAGTGTCCCTGTGCCCCTGTGTCTCAGTGTCCCATTGTCTCTGTGTCCCTGTGTCCATTTGTCCCAGTGTCCCAGTGTCCCTGTGTCCCTGTCTCCCTGTGTATCTGTGTCCCTGTGTCCCAGTGTCCCAGTGCCCCAGTGTCCCAATGTCTCTGTGTCTCTGTGTCCCAGTGTCCCTGTGTCTCTGTGTCCCTGTGTTCCTTTGTCCCTGTGTCACTGTGTCCCTGTATCTCTGTGTCCCTGTGTCCCTGTGTCACTGTGTCCCTGTGTCTCTGTGCCCCTGTGTCACTGTGTCCCTGTGTCTCTGTGTCCCAGTGTCCCTGTGTCGCATTGTCCCTGTGTCTCTGTGTCCCTGTCTCCCTGTGTATCTGTGTCCCAGCATCCCTGTGTCTCTGTGTTCCTTTGTCCCTGTGTCTATGCCTCCCTGTGTTCCAGTGTCCCTGTGTCGCATTGTCCCTGTGTCTCTGTGTCCCTGTGTCCCTGTGTCCCTGTGTCTCTGTTTCTCTGTGTCCCTGTGTTCCTTTGTCACTGTGTCCCTGTGTCTCTGAGTCTCTGTGTCCCTGTGTCTCTATGTCCCTGTGTCCCTGTGTCTCTGTGTCTCTGTGTTCCTTTGTCCCTGTGTCACTGTGTCCCTGTGTCTCTGTCCCTGTGGCTAGTGTCCCTGTGTCACTGTGTCCCTGTGTCTCTGTGTCCCTGTGTCTCTGTGTCTCTGTGTCTCTGTGTTCCTTTGTCCCTGTGCCACTGTGTCCCAGTGTCTCTGTGTCCCTGTGTTCCTGTGTCCCTGTGTCCCTATGTCCATGTGTCCCTGTGTTCTTGTGTCTCTGTCCCTGTGTCCATGTGTCCCTGTGTTCCTGTGGCTCTGTGTTCCTTTGTCCCTGTGTCCCTGTGTCCCTGTGTCCCTGTGTCCCCGTGTCCCTGTGTCCCAGTGTCCCAGTGTCCCATTCTCTCTGTATCCCTATGTCCCTGTGTTCCTGTGTCCCTGTGTCCCTGTCTCCCTATGTCCCTGTGTCCCTGTGTCCCTGTGTCCCAGTGTTCCAGTGTCCCAGTGTCCCAGTGTCCCATTGTCTCTGTGTCCCTGTGTCCCAGTGTACCATTGTCTCTGTGTCCCTGTGTCCCTGTGTCACTGTGTCCCTGTGTCCCTGTGTCCCATTGGCTCTGTGTCCCTGTGTCCCTCTGTCTCTGTGTCCCTGTGTCCCTGTGTCTCTGTCTTACTGTGTCACTGTCTCCCTGTGTCTCAGGGTCCCATTGTCCCTGTGTATCTGTGTCCCATTTTCTCAGTGTCCCTGTGTCCCAGTGTGGCATTGTCCCTGTGTCCCTGTGTCCCATTGTCCCTGTGTCCCTGTGTCTCTGTGTCCCTGTGTCCTTGTGTCCCTGTGTCCCTGTGGCCCAGTGTCCCTGTCTCCCTGTGTCCCAGCATCCCATTGTCCCAGTGTCCCTGTGCCCCTGTGTCTCAGTGTCCCATTGTCTCTGTGTCCCTGTGTCCATTTGTCCCAGTGTCCCAGTGTCCCTGTGTCCCTGTCTCCCTGTGTATCTGTGTCCCTGTGTCCCAGTGTCCCAGTGCCCCAGTGTCCCAATGCCTCTGTGTCTCTGTGTCCCAGTGTCCCTGTGTCTCTGTGTCCCTGTGTTCCTTTGTCCCTGTGTCACTGTGTCCCTGTGTCTCTGTGTCCCTGTGTCCCTGTGTCACTGTGTCCCTGTGTCTCTGTGCCCCTGTGTCACTGTGTCCCTGTGTCTCTGTGTCCCAGTGTCCCTGTGTCGCATTGTCCCTGTGTCTCTGTGTCCCTGTGTCCCTGTGGCTCTGTGTTCCTTTGTCCCTGTGTCCCTGTGTCCCTGTGTCCCTGTGTCCCTGTGTCCATATGTATCTGTGTCCCAGTGTCCCAGTGCCCCAGTGTCCCATTGGCTCTGTGTCCCTGTATCTCTGTGTCCCTGTGTCACTGTGTCCCTGTCTCACTGTGTCACTATCTCCCTGTGTCCCAGGGTCCCATTGTCCCTGTGTATCTGTGTCCCATTTTCTCTGTGTCCCTGTGTCCCAGTGTCCCATTGCCCCTGTGTCCCATTGTCCCTGTGTCTCTATGTCCCTGTGTTCCTGTCTGCCTGTGTCACTGTGCCTCTGTGTCCCTCTGTCTCTGTGTCCCTGTGTCCCTGTGTCCCATTGTCCCTGTGTCCCTGTGTCTCTGTGTCCCTGTGTCCTTGTGTCCCTGTGTCCCTGTGGCCCAGTGTCCCTGTCTCCCTGTGTCCCAGCATCCCATTGTCCCAGTGTCCCTGTGCCCCTGTGTCTCAGTGTCCCATTGTCTCTGTGTCCCTGTGTCCATTTGTCCCAGTGTTCCAGTGTCCCTGTGTCCCTGTCTCCCTGTGTATCTGTGTCCCTGTGTCCCAGTGTCCCAGTGCCCCAGTGTCCCAATGTCTCTGTGTCCCTGTGTTCCTGTCTCCCTGTGTCACTGTGCCTCTGTGTCCCTCTGTCTCTGTGTCCCTGTGTCCCTGTGTCCCATTGTCCCTGTGTCCCTGTGTCTCTGTGTCCCTGTGTCCTTGTGTCCCTGTGTCCCTGTGGCCCAGTGTCCCTGTCTCCCTGTGTCCCAGCATCCCATTGTCCTAGTGTCCCTGTGCCCCTGTGTCTCAGTGTCCCATTGTCTCTGTGTCCCTGTGTCCATTTGTCCCAGTGTCCCAGTGTCCCTGTGTCCCTGTCTCCCTGTGTATCTGTGTCCCTGTGTCCCAGTGTCCCAGTGCCCCAGTGTCCCTGTGTCTCTGTGTCCCTGTGTTCCTTTGTCCCTGTGTCACTGTGTAACCTGTGTCTCTGTGTCCCTGTGTCCCTGTGTCACTGTGTCCCTGTGTCTCTATGCCCCTGTGTCACTGTGTCCCTGTGTCTCTGTGTCCCAGTGTCCCTGTGTCGCATTGTCCCTGTGTCTCTGTGTCCCTGTCTCCCTGTGTATCTGTGTCCCAGCGTCCCTGTGTCTCTGTGTTCCTTTGTCCCTGTGTCTATGCCTCCCTGTGTTCCAGTGTCCCTGTGTCGCATTGTCCCTGTGTCTCTGTGTCCCTGTGTCCCTGTGTCCCTGTGTCTCTGTGTCCCTGTCTCCCTGTGTATCTGTGTCCCAGCGTCCCTGTGTCTCTGTGTTCCTTTGTCCCTGTGTCTATGCCTCCCTGTGTTCCAGTGTCCCTGTGTCGCATTGTCCCTGTGTCTCTGTGTCCCTGTGTCCCTGTGTCCCTGTGTCTCTGTTTCTCTGTGTCCCTGTGTTCCTTTGTCACTGTGTCCCTGTGTCTCTGAGTCTCTGTGTCCCTGTGTCTCTATGTCCCTGTGTCCCTGTGTCTCTGTGTCTCTGTGTTCCTTTGTCCCTGTGTCACTGTGTCCCTGTGTCTCTGTCCCTGTGGCTAGTGTCCCTGTGTCCCTGTGTCCCTGTGTCTCTATGTCCCTGTGTCCCTGTGTCTCTGTGTCTGTGTGTTCCTTTGTCCCTGTGTCACTGTGTCCCTGTGGCTCTGTGTCCCTGTGTCACTGTGTCCCTGTGTCTCTGTGTCCCTGTGTCTCTGTGTCTCTGTGTCTCTGTGTTCCTTTGTCCCTGTGTCACTGTGTCCCAGTGTCTCTGTGTCCCTGTGTTCCTGTGTCCCTGTGTCCCTATGTCCATGTGTCCCTGTGTTCTTGTGTCTCTGTCCCTGTGTCCATGTGTCCCTGTGTTCCTGTGGCTCTGTGTTCCTTTGTCCCTGTGTCCCTGTGTCCCTGTGTCCCTGTGTCCCCGTGTCCCTGTGTCCCAGTGTCCCATTCTCTCTGTATCCCTATGTCCCTGTGTTCCTGTGTCCCTGTGTCCCTGTCTCCCTATGTCCCTGTGTCCCTGTGTCCCTGTGTCCCAGTGTTCCAGTGTCCCAGTGTCCCATTGTCTCTGTGTCCCTGTGTCCCAGTGTACCATTGTCTCTGTGTCCCTGTGTCCCTGTGTCACTGTGTCCCTGTGTCCCTGTGTCCCTGTGTCCCATTGGCTCTGTGTCCCTGTGTCCCTCTGTCTCTGTGTCCCTGTGTCCCTGTGTCTCTGTCTTACTGTGTCACTGTCTCCCTGTGTCTCAGGGTCCCATTGTCCCTGTGTATCTGTGTCCCATTTTCTCTGTGTCCCTGTGTCCCAGTGTGGCATTGTCCCTGTGTCCCTGTGTCCCATTGTCCCTGTGTCCCTGTGTCTCTGTGTCCCTGTGTCCTTGTGTCCCTGTGTCCCTGTGGCCCAGTGTCCCTGTCTCCCTGTGTCCCAGCATCCCATTGTCCCAGTGTCCCTGTGCCCCTGTGTCTCAGTGTCCCATTGTCTCTGTGTCCCTGTGTCCATTTGTCCCAGTGTCCCAGTGTCCCTGTGTCCCTGTCTCCCTGTGTATCTGTGTCCCTGTGTCCCAGTGTCCCAGTGCCCCAGTGTCCCAATGCCTCTGTGTCTCTGTGTCCCAGTGTCCCTGTGTCTCTGTGTCCCTGTGTTCCTTTGTCCCTGTGTCACTGTGTCCCTGTGTCTCTGTGTCCCTGTGTCTCTGTGCCCCTGTGTCACTGTGTCCCTGTGTCTCTGTGTCCCAGTGTCCCTGTGTCGCATTGTCCCTGTGTCTCTGTGTCCCTGTGTCCCTGTGGCTCTGTGTTCCTTTGTCCCTGTGTCCCTGTGTCCCTGTGTCCCTGTGTCCCTGTGTCCATATGTATCTGTGTCCCAGTGTCCCAGTGCCCCAGTGTCCCATTGGCTCTGTGTCCCTGTATCTCTGTGTCCCTGTGTCCCTGTGTCCCTGTCTCACTGTGTCACTATCTCCCTGTGTCCCAGGGTCCCATTGTCCCTGTGTATCTGTGTCCCATTTTCTCTGTGTCCCTGTGTCCCAGTGTCCCATTGTCCCTGTGTCCCATTGTCCCTGTGTCCCTCTGCCCCTGTGTTCCTGTCTCCCTGTGTCACTGTGTCTCTGTGTCCCTCTGTCTCTGTGTCCCTGTGTCCCAGTGTCCCATTGTCTCTGTGTCCCTGTGTCCATTTGTCCCAGTGTCCCAGTGTCTCTGTGTCCCTGTGTTCCCGTGTCCCAGTGTCCCATTCTCTCTGTATACCTGTGTTCCTGTGTCCCTGTGTCCCTGTTTCCCTGTGTCCCTGTGTCCCTGTGTCCCAGTGTGGCATTGTCCCTGTGTCCCATTGTCCCTGTGTCCTTGTGTCTGTGTGTCCCGGTGTCCCTGTGTCCCTGTGTCCCTGTGTCCCAGTGTCCCTGTCTCCCTGGGTCCCAGGATCCCATTGTCCCTGTGCCCCTGTGTCCCTGTGTTCCTGTCTCCCTGTGTCACTGTGTCTCTGTGTCCCAGTGTCCCATTGTCTCTGTGTCCCTGTGTCCATTTGTCCCAGTGTCCCAGTGTCTCTGTGTCCCTGTCTCCCTGTGTATCTGTGTCCCTGTGTCCCAGTGTCCCAGTGCCCCAGTGTCCCATTGTCCCTGTATCTCTATGTCCCAGTGTCCCTGTGTCTCTTTGTCCCTGTCTCCTTGTGTATCTGTGTCCCAGTATCCCTGTGTCTCTGTGTTCCTTTGTCCCTGTGTCCCTGCCACCCTGTGTTCCAGTGTCCCTGTGTCCCATTGTCACTGTGTCTCTGTGTCTCTGTGTTCCTTTGTCCCTGTGTCACTGTGTCCCTGTGTCCCTGTGTCTCTGTGTTCCTTTGTCCCTGTGTCACTGTGTCCCTGTGTCTCTGTGTTCCTTTGTCCCTGTGTCTCTGTGTATCTGTGTCCCTGTGTCACTGTATCCCTGTGTCTCTCTGTACCTGTGTCCCTGTGTCACTGTGTCCCTGTGTCCCTGTGTCTCTGTGTTCCTTTGTCCCTGTGTCACTGTGTCCCTGTGTCTCTGTGTTCCTTTGTCCCTGTGTCACTGTGTCCCTGTGTCTCTGTGTAACTGTGTCCCTGTGTCACTGTGTCCCTGTGTCTCTGTGTACCTGTGTCCCTGTGTCACTGTGTCCCTGTGTCTCTGTGTCCCTGTATCCCTGTGTTTCTGTGTCTCTGTGTTCCTTTGTCCCTGTGTCACTGTGTCCCTGTGTCTCTGTGTCCCTGTGTCCCTGTGTCACTGTGTCCCTGTGTCTCTGTGCCCCTGTGTCACTGTGTCCCTGTGTCTCTGTGTCCCTGTGTCCCAGTGTCCCTGTGTCATTGTGTCCCTGTGTCTCTGTGTCCCTGTGTCCCTGTGTCACTGTGTCCCTGTGTCTCTGTTCCCCTGTGTCACTGTGTCCCTGTGTCTCTGTGTCCCTGCGTCGCTGTGTTGCTGTGCCTCTGTGTCCCTGTGTCCCTGTGTCCCTGTGTTCCTTCGTCCCTGTGTCTCTGTGTTCCTTTGTCCCTGTGTCCCAGTGTCCCTGTGTCATTGTGTCCCTGTGTCTCTGTGTCCCTGTGTCCCTGTGTCACTGTGTCCCTGTGTCTCTGTGCCCCTGTGTCACTGTGTCCCATTCTCTCTGTATCCCTGTGTCCCTGTGTTCCTGTGTCGCTGTGTCCCTGTCTCCCTGTGTACATGTGTCCCTGTGTCCCAGTGTCCCAGTGTACCATTGTCTCTGTGTCCCTGTGTCCCTGTGTCACTGTGTCCCTGTGTATCTGTGTCCCTGTGTCCCAGTGTCCCACTGCCCCAGTGTCCCATTGGCTCTGTGTCCCTGTGTCCCTCTGTCTCTGTGTCCCTGTGTCCCTGTCTCACTGTGTCACTGTGTCCCTGTGTCTCTGTGTTCCTGTGTCCCTGTGTCACTGTGTCCCTGTGTCCCTGTGTCCCTGTGTCTCTGTGTCTCTGTGTTCCTTTGTCCCTGTGTCACTGTGTCCCTGTGTCTCTGTGTCCCTGTGTTCCTGTGTCCCTGTGTCCCTTAATCCCTGAGACCCCCTGTGTACCTGTGTCCCTGTGTCCCTGTGTCCCTGTGTTCCTTTGTCTATGTGTCCCTGAGTTCCTGTGCCTCTGTGTCCCTGTGTCCCTGTGTCCTTGTGTCCCTGTGTTCCTGTGTCGCTGTGTCCCTGTGTCCCTGTGTCCATGTGTCCCTGTGTTCCTGTGTCTCTGTGTTCCTTTGTCCCTGTGTAACTGTGTCCCTGTGTCCCTGTGTCCCCGTGTCCCCGTGTCCCAGTGTCCCATTCTCTCTGTATCCCTGTGTCCCAGTGTCCCATTGTCCCTGTGTCCCAGTGTACCATTGTCTCTGTGTCCCTGTGTCCCTGTGTCACTGTGTCCCCGTGTCCCTGTGTCCCTGTGTATCTGTGTCCCTGTGTCCCAGTGTCCCACTGCCCCAGTGTCCCATTAGCTCTGTGTCCCTGTGTCCCTCTGGCTCTGTGTCCCTGTGTCCCTGTGTCCCTGTCTCACTGTGTCACTGTCTCCCTGTGTCCTAGGGTCCCATTGTCCCTGTGTATCTCTGTCCCATTTTCTCTGTGTCCCTGTGTCCCAGTGTGGCATTGTCCCTGTGTCCCTGTGTCCCATTGTCCCTGTGTCCCTGTGTCCCTGTGTCTGTTTGTCCCTGTGTCCCTGTGTCCCTGTGTCCCTGTGTCCCAGTGTCCCTGTCTCCCTGTGTCCCAGGGTCCCATTGTCCCTGTGCCCCGGTGTCCCTGTGTTCCTGTCTCCCTGTGTCACTGTGTATCTGTGTCCCAGTGTCCCATTGTCTCTGTGTCCCTGTGTCCATTTGTCCCAGTGTCCCAGTGTCCCTGTGTCCCTGTCTCCCTGTGTATCTGTGTCCCTGTGTCCCAGTGTCCCAGTGCCCCAGTGTCCCATTGTCTCTGTGTCTCTGTGTCCCAGTGTCCTTGTGTCTCTTTGTCCCTGTCTCCTTGTGTATCTGTGTCCCAGTATCCCTGCGTCTCTGTGTTCCTTTGTCCCTGTGTCCCTGCCACCCTGTGTTCCAGTGTCCCTGTGTCCCATTGTCCCTGTGTCTCTGTGTCTCTGTGTTCCTTTGTCCCTGTGACACTGTGTCCCTGTGTCTCTGTGTACCTGTGTCCCTGTGTCACTGTGTCCCTGTGTCTCTGTGTCCCTGTGTCCCTGTGTTTCTCTGTCTGTGTTCCTTTGTCCCTGTGTCACTGTGTCCCTGTGTCTCTGTGTCCCTGTGTATCTGTGTCCCTGTGTCCCAGTTTCCCAGTGTCCCAGTGTCCCAGTGTCCCATTGTCTCTGTGTCCCTGTGTCCCAGTGTACCATTGTCTCGGTGTCCCTGTGTACCTGTGTCAATGTGTCCCTGTGTCCCTGTGTATCTGTGTTCCTGTGTCCCAGTGTCCCAGTGCCCCAGTGTCCCATTGGCTCTGTGTCCCTGTGTCCCTGTATCTCTGTGTCCCTGTGTCCCTGTGTCCCTGTCCTCACTGTGTCACTGTCTCCCTGTGTCCCAGGGTCCCATTGTCCCTGTGTATCTGTGTCCCATTTTCTCTGTGTCCCAGTGTGGCATTGTCCCTGTGTCCCTGTGTCCCATTGTCCCTGTGTCCCTGTGTCTCTGTGTCCCTGTGTCCCTGTGTCGCTGTGTCCCTGTGTCCCTGGGGCCCAGTGTCCCTGTCTCCCTGTGTCCCAGCATCCCATTGTCCCAGTGTCCCTGTGCCCCTGTGTCCCTGTGTTGCTGTCTCCCTGTGTCACTGCGTCTCTGTGTCCCAGTGTCCCATTGTCTCTGTGTCCCTGTGTCCATTTGTCCCAATGTTCCAGTGTCCCTGTGTCCCTGTCTCCCTGTGTATCTGTGTCCCTGTGTCCCAGTGTCCCAGTGCCCCAGTGTCCCAATGTCTCTGTGTCTCTGTGTCCCAGTGTCCCTGTATCTCTGTGTCCCTGTCTCCCTGTGTATCTGTGTCCCAGTGTCCCTCTGTCTCTGTGTTCCTTTGTCCCTGTGTCCCTGTGTCCCTGTGTCCCTGTGTGCCTATGTCCCAGTGTCCCAGTGCCCCAGTTTCCCATTGGCTCTGTGTCCCTGTATCTCTGTGTCCCTGTGTCCCTGTGTCCCTGTCTCACTGTGTCACCGTCTCTCTGTGGTAGGGTCCCATTGTCCCTGTGTCCCATTGTCCCTGTGTCCCTGTGTCCCAGTGTCCCTGTCTCCCTGTGTCCCAGGGTCCCATTGTTCCAGTGTCCCTGTGTCCCTGTGTCCCTGTGTCCCTGTGTTCCTGTCTCCCTGTGTCACTGTGTCTCTGTGTCCCTCTGCCTCTGTGTCCTTGTGTCCCTGTGTCCCTGTGTCCCTGTGTCCCTGTGTCCCTGTGTCCCTGTGTCCTTGTGTCCCTGTGTCCTTGTGTCCCTGTGTCCCTGTGTCCTTGTGTCCCTATGTCTCTGTGTCCCTGTGTCCCTGTGGCCCTGTGTCCCTGTGTCCCTGTGTCTCTGTGTCTCTGTGTCCCTTTGTCCCTGTATCCCTGTGTCCCTGTGTCCCTGTGACTCTGTGTCCCTGTGTCCCTGTGTCTCTGTGTCCTTGTGTCTCTGTGTCCCTATATCCCTGTGTCTCTGTGTCCCTGTGTCCCTGTGTCCCTGTGTCTCTGTGTCTCTGTGTCCGTGTGTTCCTGTGTCCCCGTGTCCCTGTATCTTGTGTCGTCTCTGTGTCCCTGTCTCTGTGTCCCTGTGCCTCTGTGTCGCTGTGTCTCTGTGTCTCTGTGTCCGTGTGTTCCTGTGTCCCCGTGTCCCTGGATCCTTGTGTCGTCTCTGTGTCCCTGTCTCTGTCTCTGTGTCCCTGTGTCCCTGTGTCCCTGTGTCTCTGTGTCCCTGTGTCCTTGTGTCCCTGTGTCTCTGTGTCCCTGTGTCCTTGTGTCCCTGTGTCTCTGTGTCCCTGTGTCCTTGTGTCCCATGTGTCTCTGTGTCCCTGTGTCCCTGTGTCCCTGTGTTCCTGTGTCTCTGAGTCCCTGTGTCCCTGTGTCTGTGTCTCTGTGTCCTTGTGTCTCTGTGTCTCTGTGTCTCTGTGTCCCTGTGTCCCTGTGTCCCTGTGTCTCTGTGTCCCTGTGTCCCTGTGTCACTGTGTCCCTGTGTCCTTGTGTCCCTGTGTCTCTGTGTCCCTGTGTCCTTGTGTCCCTGTGTCTCTGTGTCCCTGTGTCCCTGTGGCCCTGTGTCCCTGTGTCCCTGTGTCCTTGTGTCCCTGTGTCTCTGTGTCCCTGTGTCCCTATATCCCTGTGTCCCTGTGTCCCTGTGTCCCTGTGTCCTTGTGTCCCTGTGTCCTTGTGTCCCTGTGTCTCTGTGTCCCTGTGTCCCTGTGGCCCTGTGTCCCTGTGTCCCTGTGTCTCTGTGTCCGTGTGTTCCTGTGTCCCCTTGTCCCTGTATCCTTGTGTCGTCTCTGTGTCCCTGTCTCTGTCTCTGTTTCCCTGTGTCCCTGTGTCCCTGTGTCCTTGTGTCCCTGTGTCTCTGTGTCCCTGTGTCCTTGTGTCCCTGTGTCTCTGTGTCCCTGTGTCCTTGTGTCCCATGTGTCTCTGTGTCCCTGTGTCCCTGTGTCCCTGTGTCTCTGTGTCCCTGTGTCCTTGTGTCCCTGTGTCTCTGTGTCCCTGTGTCCTTGTGTCCCTGTGTCTCTGTGTCCCTGTGTCCTTGTGTCCCATGTGTCCCTGTGGCCCTGTGTCCCTGTGTCCCTGTGTCTCTGAGTCCCTGTGTCCCTTTTTCTGTGTCTCTGTGTCCTTGTGTCTCTGTGTCTCTGTGTCTCTGTGTCCCTGTGTCCCTGTGTCCCTGTGTCACTGTGTCCCTGTGTCACTGTGTCCCTGTGTCCTTGTGTCCCTGTGTCTCTGTGTCCCTGTGTCCTTGTGTCCCTGTGTCCCTGTGTCCCTGTGTCACTGTGGCCCTGTGTCCCTGTGTCTCTGTGTCCCTGTGTCCTTGTGTCCCTGTGTCTCTGTGTCCCTGTGTCCCAATATCTCTGTGTCACTGTGTCCCTGTGTCCCTGTGTCCTTGTGTCCCTGTGTCTCTGTGTCCCTGTGTCCTTGTGTCCCTGTGTCCCTGTGTCCCTGTGGCCCTGTGTCCCTGTGTCCCTGTGTCTCTGTGTCTCTGTGTCTCTGTGTCCCTTTGTCCCTGTATCCCTGTGTCCCTGTGTCCCTGTGTCTCTGTGTCCCTGTGTCCCTGTGTCTCTGTGTCTCTGTGTCCCTATATCCCTGTGTCTCTGTGTCCCTGTGACCCTGTGTCTCTGTGTCTCTGTGTCCGTGTGTTCCTGTGTCCCCGTGTCCCTGTATCCTTGTGTCGTCTCTGTGTCCCTGTCTCTGTCTCTGTGTCCCTGTGCCTCTGTGTCGCTGTGTCTCTGTGTCTCTGTGTCCGTGTGTTCCTGTGTCCCCGTGTCCCTGTATCCTTGTGTCGTCTCTGTGTCCCTGTCTCTGTCTCTGTGTCCCTGTGTCCCTGTGTCCCTGTGTCCCTGTGTCCCTGTGTCTCTGTGTCCCTGTGTCCTTGTGTCCCTGTGTCTCTGTGTCCCTGTGTCCCTGTGTCCCTGTGTCTCTGTGTCCCTCTGTCCTTGTGTCCCTGTGTCCCTGTATCCCTGTGTCTCTGTCCCTGTGTCCCTGTGTCCCTGTGTCCCTGTGTCCCTGTGTCTCTGTGTCTCTGTGTCCCTGTGTCACTGTGTCTCTGTGTCCCTGTGTCTCTGTGTCTCTGTGTCCCTTTGTCCCTGTGTCTCTGTGTCTCTGTGTCTCTGTGTCCCTGTGTCACTGTGTCTCTGTGTCCCTGTGTCTCTGTGTCTCTGTATCCCTCTGTCCCTGTGTCCCTGTGTCCCTGTGTCTCTGTGTCCCTTTGTCCCTGTATCCCTGTGTCCCTGTGTCCCTGTGTCCCTGTCTCTCTGTGTCCCTGTGTCCCTGTGTCTCTGTGTCCTTGTGTCTCTGTGTCCCTATATCCCTGTGTCTCTGTGTCCCTGTGTCCCTGTGTCTCTGTGTCTCTGTGTCCCTGTCTCATTGTGTCCGTGTGTTCCTGTGTCCCCGTGTCCCTGTATCCTTGTGTCGCTGTGTCTCTGTGTCTCTGTGTCCCTGTGTCCCTCTGTCCCAGTGTCTCTGTGTCCCTGTGTCCCTGTATCCCTGTGTCCATGTATCCCTGTGTCCCTGTGTCCCTGTGTCCCTGTGTCTCTGTGTCCCTGTGTCCCAGTGTCCCTGTGTTCGTGTGTCCCTGTGTCCCAGTGTCCCATTGTCTCTGTGTCCCTGTTTCTCTATATCCCTGTGTCCCTGTGTCCCTGTTTCTTTGTGTTCCTTTGTCCCTGTGTCTCTGTGTCCCTGTATCCCTGTGTCCCAGTGTCCCAGTGTCCCATTGTCTCTGTGTCCCTGTGTCCCATTGTCTCTGTGTCCCTGGGTCCCTGTGTGCCTGGGTCCCTGTGTCCCTGTGTCCCATTGTCTCTGTGTCCCTGTGTCTCTGTGTCCCTGTGTGCCTGGGTCCCTGTGTCCCTGTGTCCCATTGTCTCTGTGTCCCTGTGTCTCTGTGTCCCTGTGTCCCTGTGTCCCATTGTCTCTGGGTCCCTGTGTCCCTGTTTCCCTGTATCTCTGTGTTCCTTTGTCCCTGTGTCACATTGTCTCTGTGTCCCTGAGTTCCTGTGTACTTGTTTCCCTGTGTTCCATTGTCTGTGTGTCCCTGTGTCTCTGTGTCCCTGTGTCCCTGTGTCCCTGTGTCTCTGTGTTCCTTTGTTCCTGTGTCCCATTGTCTCTGGGTCCCTGTGTCCCTGTGTCCCTGTTTCCCTGTATCTCTGTGTTCCTTTGTCCCTGTGTCTCTGTGTTCCTTTGTCCCTGTGTCCCATTGTCTCTGGGTCCCTGTGTCCCTGTGTCCCTGTGTCCTTGTGTCCCTGTGTCTCTGTGTCCCTGTGTCCTTGTGTCCCTGTGTCTCTGTGTCCATGTGGCCCTGTGTCCCTGTGTCCCTGTGTCCCTGTGTCCCTGTGTCTCTGTGTCCCTGTGTCCCTGTGTCTCTGTGTCCTTGTGTCTCTGTGTCTCTGTGTCCCTGTGTCACTGTGTCTCTGTGTCCCTCTGTCCTTGTGTCCCTGTGTCCCTGTATCCCTGTGTCCCTGTGTCTCTGTGTCCCTGTGTCTCTGTGTCTCTGTGTCCCTGTATCCCTGTGTCTCTGTGTCCCTGTGTCTCTGTGTCTCTGTGTCCCTTTTTCCCTGTGTCTCTGTGTCTCTGTGTCCCTGTGTCCCTGTGTCTCTGTGTCCCTGTGTCTCTGTGTCACTGTGTCTCTGTGTCCCTGTGTCCCTGTGTCTCTGTGTCTCTGTATCCCTCTGTCCCTGTGTCCCTGTGTCTCTGTGTCTCTGTGTCCCTTTGTCCCTGTATCCCTGTGTCCCTGTGTCTCTGTGTCCCTGTGTCCCTGTGTCCCTTTGTCTCTGTGTCCCTGTGTCCTTGTGTCCGTGTGTTCCTGTGTCCCCGTGTCCCCGTATCCTTGTGTCGCTGTGTCTCTGTGTCCCTGTCTCTGTGTCTCTGTGTCCCTGTGTCACTGTGTCCCAGTGTCCCATTGTCTCTGTGTCCCTGTTTCTCTATATCCCTGTGTCCCTGTGTCCCTGTTTCTTTGTGTTCCTTTGTCCCTGTGTCTCTGTGTCCCTGTATCCCTGTGTCCCAGTGTCCCAGTGTCCCATTGTCTCTGTGTCCCTGTGTCCCATTGTCTCTGTGTCCCTGTTTCTCTATATCCCTGTGTCCCTGAGTCCCTGTTTCTTTGTGTTCCTTTGTCCCTGTGTCTCTGTGTCCCTGTATCCCTGTGTCCCAGTGTCCCAGTGTCCCATTGTCTCTGTGTCCCTGTGTCCCATTGTCTCTGTGTCCCTGTGTCCCTGTGTCCCTGTGTGCCTGGGTCCCTGTGTCCCTGTGTCCCATTGTCTCTGTGTCCCTGTGTCTCTGTGTTCCTTTGTCCCTGTGTCCCATTGTCTCTGGGTCCCTGTGTCCCTGTTTCAATGTATCTCTGTGTTCCTTTGTCCCTGTGTCACATTGTCTCTGTGTCCCTGTGTTCCTGTGTCCTTGTTTCCCTGTGTTCCATTGTCTCTGTGTCCCTGTGTCTCTGTGTCCCTGTGTCCCTGTGTCCCTGTGTCCCTGTGTCCCTGTGTTCCTTTGTCCCTGTGTCCCTGTGTTCCTTTGTCCCTGTGTCCCTGTGTCTCTGTGTCCCTGTATCCCTGTGTCCCTGTGTCCCTGTGTCCCTGTCACCCTGTGTCCATGTGTTCATGTGCCCCTGTGTCTCTGTGTCCCTGTGTCCCTGTGTCTCTGTGTCCCTGTGTTCCTTTGTCCCAGTGTCCCTGTACCTCTGTATCCCTGTATCCCTGTGTCTCTGTGTCCCCGTGTCCCTGTTTCGCTGTGTCTCTGTGTCTCTGTGTCCCTGTATCCATGTATCTCTGTGTCCCTGTATCCCTGTGTCTCTGTGTCTCTGTGTTCCTTTGTCCCAGTGTCCCATTGTCTCTGTGTCCCTGTGTCCCTGTGTCTCTGTGTCTCTGTGTCCCTGTGTCTCTGTGTTCCTTTGTCCCTGTGTCCCAGTGTCCTATTGTCTCTCTGTCAATGTGTCACATTGTCTCTGTGTCTCTGTATTCCTGTGTCCCTGTGTCTCTGTGTCCCTATATCCCTGTGTCTCTGTGTCTCTGTGTCCCTGTGTCTCTGTGTCGCTATATCTCTGTGTTCCTGTGTCCCTGTGTCCCTGTGTCCCTGTGTCCCTGTGTCTCTGTGTCCCTATATCCCTGTGTCTCTGTGTCCCTGTATCTCTGTGTCCCTGTGTCCCTGTGTCCCTGTGTCTCTGTGTCTCTGTGTCCCTGTGTCCTTGTGTCACTGTGTCCCTGTGACTCTGTGTCCCTGTGTCCTTGTGTCCCTGTGTCTCTGTGTCCCTGTGTCCTTGTGTCCCTGTGTCTCTGTGTCCTTGTGTCCCTATATACCTGTGTCTCTGTGCCCCTGTGTCCCTGTGTCTCTGTGTCTCTGTGTCTCTGTGTCTCTGTGTCCCTGTGTCCCTGTGTCTCTGTGTCCCTGTGTCCCTGTGTCTCTGTGTCCCTGTGTCCCTGTGTCTCTGTGTCCCTATATCCCTGTGTCTCTGTGTCCCTGTGTCTCTGTGTCTCTGTGTCCCTGTGTCCTTGTGTCCTTGTGTCCCTGTGTCTCTGTGTCTCTGTGTCCCTGTGTCTCTGTGTCTCTGTGTCCTTGTGTCTCTGTGTCCCTGTGTCCCTGTGTCCCTTTGTCTCTGTGTCCATGTGTCCCTGTGTCCCTGTGTCTCTGTGTCCCTATATCCCTGTGTCTCTGTGTCCCTGTGTCCCTGTGTCTCTGTGTCTCTGTGTCCCTCTGTCCTTGTGTCCCTGTGTCCCTGTGTCACTGTGTCCCTGTGTCCCTGTGTCTCTGTGTCCCTGTGTCCTTGTGTCCCTGTGTCTCTGTGTCCCTGTGTCCTTGTGTCCCTGTGTCTCTGTGTCCCTGTGTCCTTGTGTCCCTGTTTCTCTGTGTCCCTGTGTCCCTGTGGCCCTGTGTCCCTGTGTCCCTGTGTCTCCGTGTCCCTGTGTCCCTGTGTCACTGTGTCTCTGTGTCCCTCTGTCCTTGTGTCCCAGTGTCCCTGTATCTCTGTGTCCCTGTGTCTCTGTGTCTCTGTGTCCCTGTATCCCTGTGTCTCTGTGTCCCTGTGTCCCTGTGTCCCTGTGTCTCTGTGTCCCTGTGTCTCTATGTCTCTGTGTTCCTTTGTCCCTGTGTCCCGGTGTCCTATTGTCTCTCTGTCAATGTGTCCCATTGTCTCTGTGTCTCTGTATTCCTTTGTCCCTGTGTCTCTGAGTCCCTGTGTCCCATTGTCTCTGTATCTCTGTATTCCTTTGTCCCTGTGTCCCTGTGTCCCTGTGTCCCTGTGTCTCTGTGTCCCTGTGTCTCTGTGTCCTTGTGTCTCTGTGTCTCTGTGTCCCTGTGTCACTGTGTCTCTGTGTCCCTCTGTCCTTGTGTCCCTGTGTCCCTGTATCCCTGTGTCTCTGTGTCCCTGTGTCTGTGTCCCTGTGTCTCTGTGTCTCTGTATCCCTGTGTCTCTGTGTCCCTGTGTCCCTGTGTCCCTTTGTCCTGTGTCTCTGTGTCCCTGTGTCACTGTGTCTCTGTGTCTCTGTGTCCCTGTGTCACTGTGTCTCTGTGTCCCTGTGTCTCTGTGTCTCTGTATCCCTCTGTCCCTGTGTCTCTGTGTCCCTGTGTCTCTGTGTCTCTGTGTCCCTTTGTCCCTGTATCCCTGTGTCCTGTGTCCCTGTGTCTCTGTGTCCCTGTGTCCCTGTGTCTCTGTGTCCTTGTGTCTCTGTGTCCCTATATCCCTGTGTCTCTGTGTCCCTGTGTCCCTGTGTCTCTGTGTCTCTGTGTCCCTGTATCCTTGTGTCCGTGTGTTCCTGTGTCCCCGTGTCCCTGTATCATTGTGTCGCTGTGTCTCTGTGTCCCTGTCTCTGTGTCACTGTGACCCTGTGTCCCTGTGTCACTGTGTCCCTGTGTCTCTGTGTCCCTCTGTCCCTGTGTCTCTGTGTCCCTGTGTCCCTGTATCCCTGTGTCCAAGTATCCCTGTGTCCCTGTGTCCCTGTGTCCCTGTGTCTCTGTGTCGCTGTGTCCCAGTGTCCCTGTGTTCGTGTGTCCCTGTGTCCCAGTGTCCCATTGTCTCTGTTTCCCTGTTTCTCTATATCCCTGTGTCCCTGTGTCCCTGTTTCTTTGTGTTCCTTTGTCCCTGTGTCTCTGTGTCCCTGTATCCCTGTGTCCCAGTGTCCCAGTGTCCCATTGTCTCTGTGTCCCTGTGTCCCATTGTCTCTGTGTCCCTGTGTCCCTGTGTGCCTGGGTCCCTGTGTCCCTGTGTCCCATTGTCTCTGTGTCCCTGTGTCTCTGTGTTCCTTTGTCCCTGTGTCCCATTGTCTCTGGGTCCCTGTGTCCCTGTTTCCCTGTATCTCTGTGTTCCTTTGTCCCTGTGTCACATTGTCTCTGTGTCCCTGTGTCCCTGTGTGCCTGGGTCCCTGTGTCCCTGTGTCCCATTGTCTCTGTGTCCCTGTGTCTCTGTGTTCCTTTGTCCCTGTGTCCCATTGTCTCTGGGTCCCTGTGTCCTTGTTTCCCTGTGTTCCATTGTCTCTGTGTCCCTGTGTCTCTGTGTCCCTGTGTCCCTGTGTCTCTGTGTTCCTTTGTCCCTGTGTCCCATTGTCTCTGTGTCCCTGTGTCCCTGTGTCCCTGTATCCCTGTGTCCTGTGTCCCTGTGTCTCTGTGTCCCTGTGTCCCTGTGTCTCTGTGTCCTTGTGTCTCTGTGTCCCTATATCCCTGTGTCTCTGTGTCCCTGTGTCCCTGTGTCTCTGTGTCTCTGTTTCCCTGTATCCTTGTGTCCGTGTGTTCCTGTGTCCCCGTGTCCCTGTATCCTTGTGTTGCTGTGTCTCTGTGTCCCTGTCTCTGTGTCTCTGTGTCCCTGTGTCCCTGTGTCACTGTGTCCCTGTGTCTCTGTACCCCTGTGTCCATGTATCCCTGTTTCCCTGTGTCCCTGTGTCCCTGTGTCTCTGTGTCTCTGTGTCCCAGTGTCCCTGTGTTCGTGTGTCCCTGTGTCCCAGTGTCCCATTGTCTCTGTGTCCCTGTTTCTCTATATCCCTGTGTCCCTGTGTCCCTGTTTCTTTGTGTTCCTTTGTCCCTGTGTCTCTGTGTCCCTGTATCCCTGTGTCCCAGTGTCCCAGTGTCCCATTGTCTCTGTGTCCCTGTGTCCCATTTTCGCTGTGTCCCTGTGTCCCTGTGTGCCTGGGTCCCTGTGTCCCTGTGTCCCATTGTCTCTGTGTCCCTGTGTCTCTGTGTCCCTGTGTGCCTGGGTCCCTGTGTCCCTGTGTCCCATTGTCTCTGTGTCCCTGTGTCTCTGTGTTCCTTTGTCCCTGTGTCCCATTGTCTCTGGGTCCCTATGTCCCTGTTTCCCTGTATCTCTGTGTTGCTTTGTCCCTGTGTCACATTGTCTCTGTGTCCCTGAGTTCCTGTGTCCTTGTTTCCCTGTGTTCCATTGTCTCTGTGTCTCTGTGTCCCTGTGTCCCTGTGTCCCTGTGTCCCTGTGTCTCTGTGTTCCTTTGTCCCTGTGTCCCATTGTCTCTGGGTCCCTGTGTCCCTGTGTCCCTGTTTCCCTGTATCTCTGTGTTCCTTTGTCCCTGTGTCTCCGTGTTCCTTTGTCCCTGTGTCCCATTGTCTCTGGGTCCCTGTGTCCCTGTGTCCCTGTGTCTCTGTGTCTATGTATCCCTGTGTCCCTGTGTTCCTGTGTCACTGTGTCCCTGTGTCCCTGTGTCTCTGTGTCCCTGTGTCCTTGTGTCCCTGTGTCTCTGTGTCCCTGTGTCCTTGTGTCCCTGTGTCTCTGTGTCTCTGTGTCGCTGTGTCCCTGTGTCCCTGTGTCACTGTGTCTCTGTGTATCTTTGTCCCTGTATCCCTGTGTCCTGTGTCCCTGTGTCTCTGTGTCCCTGTGTCCCTGTGTCTCTGTGTCCTTGTGTCTCTGTGTCCCTGTATCCCTGTGTCTCTGTGTCCCTGTGTCCTTGTGTCGCAGTGTCTCTGTGTCTCTGTGTCTCTGTGTATCTTTGTCCCTGTATCCCTGTGTCCTGTGTCCCTGTGTCTCTGTGTCCCTGTGTCCCTGTGTCTCTGTGTCCTTGTGTCTCTGTGTCCCTATATCCCTGTGTTTCTGTGTCCTTGTGTCACTGTGTCCCTGTGTCCCTGTGTCTCTGTGTCCCTGTGTCCTTGTGTCCCTGTGTCTCTGTGTCCCTGTGTCTCTGTGTCCTTGTGTCTCTGTGTCCCTGCGTCTCTGTGTCCCTGTGTCCCTGTGTCCCTGTGTCTCTGTGTCCCTATATCCCTGTGTCTCTGTGTCCCTGTGTCCCTGTGTCTCTGTGTCTCTTTGTCCCTGTGTCCTTGTGTCCCTGTGTCCCTGTGTCACTGTGTCCCTGTGTCCCTGTGTCTCTGTGTCCCTGTGTCCTTGTGTCCCTGTGTCTCTGTGTCCCTGTATCCTTGTGTCCCTGTGTCTCTGTGTCCCTGTGTCTCTGTGTCACTGTGTCCTTGTGTCCCTGTGTCTCTTTGTCTCTGTGTCCCTGTATCCCTGTGTCTCTGTGTCCCTGTGTCCCTGTATCTCTGTGTCCCTGTGTCTCTGTGTCTCTGTGTCCCTGTGACTCTGTGTTCCTTTGTCCCTGTGTCCCAGTGTCCTATTGTCTCTCTGTCAATGTGTCCCATTGTCTCTGTGTCTCTGTATTCCTTTGTCCCTGTGTCTCTGTGTCCCTGTGTCCCTGTGTCCCTGTGTCTCTGTGTCTCTATGTCCCTGTGTCTCTGTGTCCCTCTGTCCTTGTGTCCCTGTGTCCCTGTGTCTCTGTGTCTATGTGTCTCTGTGTCCCTTTGTCCCTGTGTCTCTGTGTCTCTGTGTCCCTGTTTCCCTGTGTATCTGTGTCTCTGTGTCCCCGTGTCCCTGTGTCACTGTGTCTCTGTGTCCCTGTGTCTCTGTGTCTCTGTATCCCTCTGTCCCTGTGTCCCTGTGTCCCTGTGTCTCTGTGTCTCTGTGTCCCTTTGTCCCTGTGTCCCTGTGTCCCTGTGTCTCTGTGTCCCTGTGTCCCTGTGTCTCTGTGTCCTTGTGTCTCTGTGTCCCTATATCCCTGTGTCTCTGTGTCCCTGTGTCCCTGTGTCTCTGTGTCTCTGTGTCCCTGTGTCCTTGTGTCCCTGTGTCCCTGTGTCTCTGTGTCCCTGTATCCCTGTGTCCCTGTGTCCCTGTGTCCCTGTGTCTCTGTGTCCCTGTGTCCCTGTCACCCTGTGTCCATGTGTTCATGTGCCCCTGTGTCTCTGTGTCCCTGTGTCCCTGTGTCTCTGTGCCCCTGTGTCTCTGTGTCCCTGTGTCTCTGTATCCCTGTGTCCCTGTGTCTCTGTGTCCCTGTGTCCCTGTTTCCCTGTGTCTCTGTGTCTCTGTGTCCCTGTGTCCCTGTTTCCCTGTGTCTCTGTGTCTCTGTGTCCCTGTTTCGCTGTGTCTCTGTGTCCCTGTGTCTCTGTGTCTCTGTGTCCCTCTTTCCCTGTGTCTCTGTGTCCCCGTGATCCTGTGTCCCTGTGTCTCTGTGTCCCTGTGTTCCTTTGTCCCAGTGTCCCTTTACCTCTGTATCCCTGTATCCCTGTGTCTCTGTGTCCCTGTATTCCTTTGTCCCAGTGTCCCATTGTCTCTGTGTCCCTATGTCCCTGGGTCTCTGAATCCCTGTGTCCCTTTTTTCCTGTGTCCCCGTGTCCCCGTGTCCCTGTGTCTTTGTGTCTTTGTGTCTTTGTGTCCCTGTGTCCCTGTGTCTCTGTGTCCCTGTGTCCCCGTGTCCCTGTGTCCCTGTGTCATTGTGTCCCTGTGTCTCTGTTTCCCTGTGTTAATTTGTCCCAGTGTCCCATTGTCCCTGAATCCCTGTGTTCCTGTGTCCCCGTAATCTTGTGTCCCTGTATCCATGTATCTCTGTGTCCCTGTATCCCTGTGTCTCTGTGTCTCTGTGTTCCTTTGTCCCAGTGTCCCATTGTCTCTGTGTCCCTGTGTCCCTGTGTCTCTGTGTCTCTGTGTCCCTGTGTCTCTGTGTTCCTTTGTCCCTGTGTCCCAGTGTCCTATTGTCTCTCTGTCAATGTGTCCCATTGTCTCTGTGTCTCTGTATTCCTTTGTCCCTGTGTCTCTGTGTCCCTGTGTCCCTGTGTCTCTGTGTTCCTGTGTCCTTGTGTCCCTGTGTCTCTGTGTCCCTGTGTCCATGTGGCCCTGTGTCCCTGTGTCCCTGTGTCTCTGTGTCCCTATATCCCTGTGTCTCTGTGTCCCTGTGTCCCTGTGTCTCTGTGTCCCTGTGTCCCTGTGTCCCTGTGTCTCTGTGTCCCTATATCCCTGTGTCTCTGTGTCCCTGTATCTCTGTGTCCCTGTGTCCCTGTGTCCCTGTGTCTCTGTGTCCTTGTGTCCCTGTGTCTCTGTGTTCCTGTGTCCTTGTGTCCCTGTGTCTCTGTGTCCCTGTGTCCATGTGGCCCTGTGTCCCTGTGTCCCTGTGTCTCTGTGTCCCTATATCCCTGTGTCTCTGTGTCCCTGTGTCCCTGTGTCTCTGTGTCCCTGTGTCTCTGTGTCTCTGTGTCCCTGTGTCTCTGTGTCCCTGTGTCCCTGTGTCCCTGTGTCTCTGTGCCCCTATATCCCTGTGTCCCTGTGTCCCTGTGTCCCTGTGTCCCTGTGTCTCTGTGTCCCTGTATCTCTGTATCCCTGTGTCCCTGTGTCTCTGTGTCCCTGTGTCTCTGTGTCCCTATATCCCTGTGTCCCTGTGTCCCTCTGTCCCTGTGTCTCTGTGTCTCTGTGTCCTTGTGTCCCTGTGTCCTTGTGTCCCTGTGTCCCTGTGTACCTGTGTCCCTGTGTCCTTGTGTCCCTGTGTCCTTGTGTCCCTGTGTCTCTGTGTCCTTGTGTCCCTGTGTCCCTGTGTCACTGTGTCCCTGTGTCCCTGTGTCCCTGTGCCTCTGTGTCCCTGTGTCCTTGTGTCCCTGTGTCTCTGTGTTCCTGTGTCCTTGTGTCCCTGTGTCTCTGTGTCCCTGTGTCTCTGTGTTCCTTTGTCCCTGTGTCCCAGTGTCCTATTGTCTCTCTGTCAATGTGTCACATTGTCTCTGTGTCTCTGTATTCCTGTGTCCCTGTGTCTCTGTGTCCCTATATCCCTGTGTCTCTGTGTCTCTGTGTCCCTGTGTCTCTGTGTCGCTATATCTCTGTGTCCCTTTGTCCCTGTGTTCCTGTGTCCCTGTGTCTCTGTGTCCCTGTATCTCTGTGTCCCTGTGTCCCTGTGTCCCTGTGTCTCTGTGTCTCTGTGTCCCTGTGTCCTTGTGTCACTGTGTCCCTGTGTCTCTGTGTCCCTGTGTCCTTGTGTCCCTGTGTCTCTGTGTCCCTGTGTCCTTGTGTCCCTGTGTCTCTGTGTCCTTGTGCCCCTATATACCTGTGTCTCTGTGTCCCTGTGTCCCTGTGTCTCTGTGTCTCTGTGTCTCTGTGTCTCTGTGTCCCTGTGTCCCTGTGTCTCTGTGTCCCTGTGTCCCTGTGTCTCTGTGTCCCTGTGTCCCTGTGTCTCTGTGTCTCTGTGTCCCTGTGTCCTTGTGTCCTTGTGTCCCTGTGTCTCTGTGTCTCTGTGTCCCTGTGTCCCTGTGTCTCTGTGTCTCTGTGTCCTTGTGTCTCTGTGTCCCTGTGTCCCTGTGTCCCTTTGTCTCTGTGTCCATGTGTCCCATTGTCCCTGTGTCTCTGTGTCCCTATATCCCTGTGTCTCTGTGTCCCTGTGTCCCTGTGTCTCTGTGTCTCTGTGTCCCTGTGTCCTTGTGTCCCTGTGTCCCTGTGTCACTGTGTCCCTGTGTCCCTGTGTCTCTGTGTCCCTGTGTCCTTGTGTCCCTGTGTCTCTGTGTCCCTGTGTCCTTGTGTCCCTGTGTCTCTGTGTCCCTGTGTCCTTGTGTCCCTGTGTCTCTGTGTCCCTGTATCCCTGTGTCCAAGTATCCCTGTGTCCCTGTGTCTCTGTGTCCCTGTGTCCCTGTGTCACTGTGTCTCTGTGTCCCTCTGTCCTTGTGTCCCAGTGTCCCTGTATCTCTGTGTCCCTGTGTCTCTGTGTCTCTGTGTCCCTGTATCCCTGTGTCTCTGTGTCCCTGTGTCCCTGTGTCCCTGTGTCTCTGTGTCCCTGTGTCTCTGTGTTCCTTTGTCCCTGTGTCCCGGTGTCCTATTGTCTCTCTGTCAATGTGTCCCATTGTCTCTGTGTCTCTGTATTCCTTTGTCCCTGTGTCTCTGTGTCCCTGTGTCCCATTGTCTCTGTGTCTCTGTATTCCTGTGTCCCTGTGTCCTTGTGTCCCTATGTCTCTGTGTCCCTGTGTCCTTGTGTCCCTGTGTCTCTGTGTCCTTGTGCCCCTATATACCTGTGTCCCTGTGTCTCTGTGTCCCTGTGTCCCTGTGTCTCTGTGTCTCTGTGTCCCTATATCCCTGTGTCTCTGTGTCCCTGTGTCCCTGTGTCTCTGTGTCTCTGTGTCCCTGTGTCCTTGTGTCCTTGTGTCCCTGTGTCTCTGTGTCTCTGTGTCCCTGTGTCCCTGTGTCTCTGTGTCTCTGTGTCCTTGTGTCTCTGTGTCCCTGTGTCCCTGTGTCCCTTTGTCTCTGTGTCCCTGTGTCCTTGTGTCCCTGTGTCTCTGTGTCCCTGTATCCCTGTGTCCAAGTATCCCTGTGTCCCTGTGTCTCTGTGTCCTTGTGCCCCTATATACCTGTGCCCCTATATACCTGTGTCCCTGTGTCTCTGTGTCCCTGTGTCCCTATATCCCTGTGTCCCTGTGTCTCTGTGTCCCTGTGTCCCTGTGTCTCTGTGTCTCTGTGTCCCTGTGTCCTTGTGTCCCTGTGTCCCTGTGTCACTGTGTCCCTGTGTCCCTGTGTCTCTGTGTCCCTGTGTCCTTGTGTCCCTGTGTCCCTGTGTCTCTGTGTCTATGTGTCTCTGTGTCCCTTTGTCCCTGTGTCTCTGTGTCTCTGTGTCCCTGTTTCCCTGTGTATCTGTGTCTCTGTGTCCCCGTGTCCCTGTGTCACTGTGTCTCTGTGTCCCTGTGTCTCTGTGTCTCTGTATCCCTCTGTCCCTGTGTCCCTGTGTCCCTGTGTCTCTGTGTCTCTGTGTCCCTTTGTCCCTGTGTCCCTGTGTCCCTGTGTCTCTGTGTCCCTGTGTCCCTGTGTCTCTGTGTCCTTGTGTCTCTGTGTCCCTATATCCCTGTGTCTCTGTGTCCCTGTGTCCCTGTGTCTCTGTGTCTCTGTGTCCCTGTGTCCTTGTGTCCCTGTGTCCCTGTGTCTCTGTGTCCCTGTATCCCTGTGTCCCTGTGTCCCTGTGTCCCTGTGTCTCTGTGTCCCTGTGTCCCTGTCACCCTGTGTCCATGTGTTCATGTGCCCCTGTGTCTCTGTGTCCCTGTGTCCCTGTGTCTCTGTGCCCCTGTGTCTCTGTGTCCCTGTGTCTCTGTATCCCTGTGTCCCTGTGTCTCTGTGTCCCTGTGTCCCTGTTTCCCTGTGTCTCTGTGTCTCTGTGTCTCTGTGTCCCTATATCCCTGTGTCCCTGTGTCCCTCTGTCCCTGTGTCTCTGTGTCTCTGTGTCCTTGTGTCCCTGTGTCCTTGTGTCCCTGTGTACCTGTGTCCCTGTGTCCTTGTGTCCCTGTGTCCTTGTGTCCCTGTGTCTCTGTGTCCTTGTGTCCCTGTGTCCCTGTGTCACTGTGTCCCTGTGTCCCTGTGTCCCTGTGCCTCTGTGTCCCTGTGTCCTTGTGTCCCTGTGTCTCTGTGTTCCTGTGTCCTTGTGTCCCTGTGTCTCTGTGTCCCTGTGTCTCTGTGTTCCTTTGTCCCTGTGTCCCAGTGTCCTATTGTCTCTCTGTCAATGTGTCACATTGTCTCTGTGTCTCTGTATTCCTGTGTCCCTGTGTCTCTGTGTCCCTATATCCCTGTGTCTCTGTGTCTCTGTGTCCCTGTGTCTCTGTGTCGCTATATCTCTGTGTCCCTTTGTCCCTGTGTTCCTGTGTCCCTGTGTCTCTGTGTCCCTGTATCTCTGTGTCCCTGTGTCCCTGTGTCCCTGTGTCTCTGTGTCTCTGTGTCCCTGTGTCCTTGTGTCACTGTGTCCCTGTGTCTCTGTGTCCCTGTGTCCTTGTGTCCCTGTGTCTCTGTGTCCCTGTGTCCTTGTGTCCCTGTGTCTCTGTGTCCTTGTGCCCCTATATACCTGTGTCTCTGTGTCCCTGTGTCCCTGTGTCTCTGTGTCTCTGTGTCTCTGTGTCTCTGTGTCCCTGTGTCCCTGTGTCTCTGTGTCCCTGTGTCCCTGTGTCTCTGTGTCCCTGTGTCCCTGTGTCTCTGTGTCTCTGTGTCCCTGTGTCCTTGTGTCCTTGTGTCCCTGTGTCTCTGTGTCTCTGTGTCCCTGTGTCCCTGTGTCTCTGTGTCTCTGTGTCCTTGTGTCTCTGTGTCCCTGTGTCCCTGTGTCCCTTTGTCTCTGTGTCCATGTGTCCCATTGTCCCTGTGTCTCTGTGTCCCTATATCCCTGTGTCTCTGTGTCCCTGTGTCCCTGTGTCTCTGTGTCTCTGTGTCCCTGTGTCCTTGTGTCCCTGTGTCCCTGTGTCACTGTGTCCCTGTGTCCCTGTGTCTCTGTGTCCCTGTGTCCTTGTGTCCCTGTGTCTCTGTGTCCCTGTGTCCTTGTGTCCCTGTGTCTCTGTGTCCCTGTGTCCTTGTGTCCCTGTGTCTCTGTGTCCCTGTATCCCTGTGTCCAAGTATCCCTGTGTCCCTGTGTCTCTGTGTCCCTGTGTCCCTGTGTCACTGTGTCTCTGTGTCCCTCTGTCCTTGTGTCCCAGTGTCCCTGTATCTCTGTGTCCCTGTGTCTCTGTGTCTCTGTGTCCCTGTATCCCTGTGTCTCTGTGTCCCTGTGTCCCTGTGTCTCTGTGTCCCTGTGTCTCTGTGTTCCTTTGTCCCTGTGTCCCGGTGTCCTATTGTCTCTCTGTCAATGTGTCCCATTGTCTCTGTGTCTCTGTATTCCTTTGTCCCTGTGTCTCTGTGTCCCTATGTCCCATTGTCTCTGTGTCTCTGTATTCCTGTGTCCCTGTGTCCTTGTGTCCCTATGTCTCTGTGTCCCTGTGTCCTTGTGTCCCTGTGTCTCTGTGTCCTTGTGCCCCTATATACCTGTGTCCCTGTGTCTCTGTGTCCCTGTGTCCCTGTGTCTCTGTGTCTCTGTGTCCCTATATCCCTGTGTCTCTGTGTCCCTGTGTCCCTGTGTCTCTGTGTCTCTGTGTCCCTGTGTCCTTGTGTCCTTGTGTCCCTGTGTCTCTGTGTCTCTGTGTCCCTGTGTCCCTGTGTCTCTGTGTCTCTGTGTCCTTGTGTCTCTGTGTCCCTGTGTCCCTGTGTCCCTTTGTCTCTGTGTCCCTGTGTCCTTGTGTCCCTGTGTCTCTGTGTCCCTGTATCCCTGTGTCCAAGTATCCCTGTGTCCCTGTGTCTCTGTGTCCTTGTGCCCCTATATACCTGTGCCCCTATATACCTGTGTCCCTGTGTCTCTGTGTCCCTGTGTCCCTATATCCCTGTGTCCCTGTGTCTCTGTGTCCCTGTGTCCCTGTGTCTCTGTGTCTCTGTGTCCCTGTGTCCTTGTGTCCCTGTGTCCCTGTGTCACTGTGTCCCTGTGTCCCTGTGTCTCTGTGTCCCTGTGTCCTTGTGTCCCTGTGTCCCTGTGTCTCTGTGTCTATGTGTCTCTGTGTCCCTTTGTCCCTGTGTCTCTGTGTCTCTGTGTCCCTGTTTCCCTGTGTATCTGTGTCTCTGTGTCCCCGTGTCCCTGTGTCACTGTGTCTCTGTGTCCCTGTGTCTCTGTGTCTCTGTATCCCTCTGTCCCTGTGTCCCTGTGTCCCTGTGTCTCTGTGTCTCTGTGTCCCTTTGTCCCTGTGTCCCTGTGTCCCTGTGTCTCTGTGTCCCTGTGTCCCTGTGTCTCTGTGTCCTTGTGTCTCTGTGTCCCTATATCCCTGTGTCTCTGTGTCCCTGTGTCCCTGTGTCTCTGTGTCTCTGTGTCCCTGTGTCCTTGTGTCCCTGTGTCCCTGTGTCTCTGTGTCCCTGTATCCCTGTGTCCCTGTGTCCCTGTGTCCCTGTGTCTCTGTGTCCCTGTGTCCCTGTCACCCTGTGTCCATGTGTTCATGTGCCCCTGTGTCTCTGTGTCCCTGTGTCCCTGTGTCTCTGTGCCCCTGTGTCTCTGTGTCCCTGTGTCTCTGTATCCCTGTGTCCCTGTGTCTCTGTGTCCCTGTGTCCCTGTTTCCCTGTGTCTCTGTGTCTCTGTGTCCCTGTGTCCCTGTTTCCCTGTGTCTCTGTGTCTCTGTGTCCCTGTTTCGCTGTGTCTCTGTGTCCCTGTGTCTCTGTGTCTCTGTGTCCCTCTTTCCCTGTGTCTCTGTGTCCCCGTGATCCTGTGTCCCTGTGTCTCTGTGTCCCTGTGTTCCTTTGTCCCAGTGTCCCTTTACCTCTGTATCCCTGTATCCCTGTGTCTCTGTGTCCCTGTATTCCTTTGTCCCAGTGTCCCATTGTCTCTGTGTCCCTATGTCCCTGGGTCTCTGAATCCCTGTGTCCCTTTTTTCCTGTGTCCCCGTGTCCCCGTGTCCCTGTGTCTTTGTGTCTTTGTGTCTTTGTGTCCCTGTGTCCCTGTGTCTCTGTGTCCCTGTGTCCCCGTGTCCCTGTGTCCCTGTGTCATTGTGTCCCTGTGTCTCTGTTTCCCTGTGTTAATTTGTCCCAGTGTCCCATTGTCCCTGAATCCCTGTGTTCCTGTGTCCCCGTAATCTTGTGTCCCTGTATCCATGTATCTCTGTGTCCCTGTATCCCTGTGTCTCTGTGTCTCTGTGTTCCTTTGTCCCAGTGTCCCATTGTCTCTGTGTCCCTGTGTCCCTGTGTCTCTGTGTCTCTGTGTCCCTGTGTCTCTGTGTTCCTTTGTCCCTGTGTCCCAGTGTCCTATTGTCTCTCTGTCAATGTGTCCCATTGTCTCTGTGTCTCTGTATTCCTTTGTCCCTGTGTCTCTGTGTCCCTGTGTCCCTGTGTCTCTGTGTTCCTGTGTCCTTGTGTCCCTGTGTCTCTGTGTCCCTGTGTCCATGTGGCCCTGTGTCCCTGTGTCCCTGTGTCTCTGTGTCCCTATATCCCTGTGTCTCTGTGTCCCTGTGTCCCTGTGTCTCTGTGTCCCTGTGTCCCTGTGTCCCTGTGTCTCTGTGTCCCTATATCCCTGTGTCTCTGTGTCCCTGTATCTCTGTGTCCCTGTGTCCCTGTGTCCCTGTGTCTCTGTGTCCTTGTGTCCCTGTGTCTCTGTGTTCCTGTGTCCTTGTGTCCCTGTGTCTCTGTGTCCCTGTGTCCATGTGGCCCTGTGTCCCTGTGTCCCTGTGTCTCTGTGTCCCTATATCCCTGTGTCTCTGTGTCCCTGTGTCCCTGTGTCTCTGTGTCTCTGTGTCCCTGTGTCTCTGTGTCCCTGTGTCCCTGTGTCCCTGTGTCTCTGTGCCCCTATATCCCTGTGTCCCTGTGTCCCTGTGTCCCTGTGTCCCTGTGTCCCTGTGTCTCTGTGTCCCTGTATCTCTGTATCCCTGTGTCCCTGTGTCTCTGTGTCCCTGTGTCCCTGTGTCTCTGTGTCCCTATATCCCTGTGTCCCTGTGTCCCTCTGTCCCTGTGTCTCTGTGTCTCTGTGTCCCTGTGTCCTTGTGTCCCTGTGTCCTTGTGTCCCTGTGTCCCTGTGTCCTTGTGTCCCTGTGTCCTTGTGTCCCTGTGTCTCTGTGTCCTTGTGTCCCTGTGTCCCTGTGTCACTGTGTCCCTGTGTCCCTGTGTCCCTGTGCCTCTGTGTCCCTGTGTCCTTGTGTCCCTGTGTCTCTGTGTTCCTGTGTCCTTGTGTCCCTGTGTCTCTGTGTCCCTGTGTCTCTGTGTTCCTTTGTCCCTGTGTCCCAGTGTCCTATTGTCTCTCTGTCAATGTGTCACATTGTCTCTGTGTCTCTGTATTCCTGTGTCCCTGTGTCTCTGTGTCCCTATATCCCTGTGTCTCTGTGTCTCTGTGTCCCTGTGTCTCTGTGTCGCTATATCTCTGTGTCCCTTTGTCCCTGTGTTCCTGTGTCCCTGTGTCTCTGTGTCCCTGTATCTCTGTGTCCCTGTGTCCCTGTGTCCCTGTGTCTCTGTATCCCTGTGTCCCTGTGTCTCTGTGTCCCTGTGTCTCTGTATCCCTGTGTCCCTGTGTCTCTGTGTCCCTGTGTCCCTGTTTCCCTGTGTCTCTGTGTCTCTGTGTCCCTGTGTCCCTGTTTCCCTGTGTCTCTGTGTCTCTGTGTCCCTGTTTCGCTGTGTCTCTGTGTCCCTGTGTCTCTGTGTCTCTGTGTCCCTCTTTCCCTGTGTCTCTGTGTCCCCGTGATCCTGTGTCCCTGTGTCTCTGTGTCCCTGTGTTCCTTTGTCCCAGTGTCCCTTTACCTCTGTATCCCTGTATCCCTGTGTCTCTGTGTCCCTGTATTCCTTTGTCCCAGTGTCCCATTGTCTCTGTGTCCCTATGTCCCTGGGTCTCTGAATCCCTGTGTCCCTTTTTTCCTGTGTCCCCGTGTCCCCGTGTCCCTGTGTCTTTGTGTCTTTGTGTCTTTGTGTCCCTGTGTCCCTGTGTCTCTGTGTCCCTGTGTCCCCGTGTCCCTGTGTCCCTGTGTCATTGTGTCCCTGTGTCTCTGTTTCCCTGTGTTAATTTGTCCCAGTGTCCCATTGTCCCTGAATTCCTGTGTTCCTGTGTCCCCGTAATCTTGTGTCCCTGTATCCATGTATCTCTGTGTCCCTGTATCCCTGTGTCTCTGTGTCTCTGTGTTCCTTTGTCCCAGTGTCCCATTGTCTCTGTGTCCCTGTGTCCCTGTGTCTCTGTGTCTCTGTGTCCCTGTGTCTCTGTGTTCCTTTGTCCCTGTGTCCCAGTGTCCTATTGTCTCTCTGTCAATGTGTCCCATTGTCTCTGTGTCTCTGTATTCCTTTGTCCCTGTGTCTCTGTGTCCCTGTGTCCCTGTGTCTCTGTGTTCCTGTGTCCTTGTGTCCCTGTGTCTCTGTGTCCCTGTGTCCATGTGGCCCTGTGTCCCTGTGTCCCTGTGTCTCTGTGTCCCTATATCCCTGTGTCTCTGTGTCCCTGTGTCCCTGTGTCTCTGTGTCCCTGTGTCCCTGTGTCCCTGTGTCCCTGTGTCCCTATATCCCTGTGTCTCTGTGTCCCTGTATCTCTGTGTCCCTGTGTCCCTGTGTCCCTGTGTCTCTGTGTCCTTGTGTCCCTGTGTCTCTGTGTTCCTGTGTCCTTGTGTCCCTGTGTCTCTGTGTCCCTGTGTCCATGTGGCCCTGTGTCCCTGTGTCCCTGTGTCTCTGTGTCCCTATATCCCTGTGTCTCTGTGTCCCTGTGTCCCTGTGTCTCTGTGTCTCTGTGTCCCTGTGTCTCTGTGTCCCTGTGTCCCTGTGTCCCTGTGTCTCTGTGCCCCTATATCCCTGTGTCCCTGTGTCCCTGTGTCCCTGTGTCCCTGTGTCCCTGTGTCTCTGTGTCCCTGTATCTCTGTATCCCTGTGTCCCTGTGTCTCTGTGTCCCTGTGTCCCTGTGTCTCTGTGTCCCTATATCCCTGTGTCCCTGTGTCCCTCTGTCCCTGTGTCTCTGTGTCTCTGTGTCCCTGTGTCCTTGTGTCCCTGTGTCCTTGTGTCCCTGTGTCCCTGTGTCCTTGTGTCCCTGTGTCCTTGTGTCCCTGTGTCTCTGTGTCCTTGTGTCCCTGTGTCCCTGTGTCACTGTGTCCCTGTGTCCCTGTGTCCCTGTGCCTCTGTGTCCCTGTGTCCTTGTGTCCCTGTGTCTCTGTGTTCCTGTGTCCTTGTGTCCCTGTGTCTCTGTGTCCCTGTGTCTCTGTGTTCCTTTGTCCCTGTGTCCCAGTGTCCTATTGTCTCTCTGTCAATGTGTCACATTGTCTCTGTGTCTCTGTATTCCTGTGTCCCTGTGTCTCTGTGTCCCTATATCCCTGTGTCTCTGTGTCTCTGTGTCCCTGTGTCTCTGTGTCGCTATATCTCTGTGTCCCTTTGTCCCTGTGTTCCTGTGTCCCTGTGTCTCTGTGTCCCTGTATCTCTGTGTCCCTGTGTCCCTGTGTCCCTGTGTCTCTGTGTCTCTGTGTCCCTGTGTCCTTGTGTCACTGTGTCCCTGTGTCTCTGTGTCCCTGTGTCCTTGTGTCCCTGTGTCTCTGTGTCCCTGTGTCCTTGTGTCCCTGTGTCTCTGTGTCCTTGTGCCCCTATATACCTGTGTCTCTGTGTCCCTGTGTCCCTGTGTCTCTGTGTCTCTGTGTCTCTGTGTCCCTGTGTCCCTGTGTCCCTGTGTCTCTGTGTCCCTGTGTCCCTGTGTCTCTGTTTCCCTGTGTCCCTGTGTCTCTGTGTCTCTGTGTCCCTGTGTCCTTGTGTCCTTGTGTCCCTGTGTCTCTGTGTCTCTGTGTCCCTGTGTCCCTGTGTCTCTGTGTCTCTGTGTCCTTGTGTCTCTGTGTCCCTGTGTCCCTGTGTCCCTTTGTCTCTGTGTCCATGTGTCCCATTGTCCCTGTGTCTCTGTGTCCCTATATCCCTGTGTCTCTGTGTCCCTGTGTCCCTGTGTCTCTGTGTCCCTGTGTCCTTGTGTCCCTGTGTCCCTGTGTCACTGTGTCCCTGTGTCCCTGTGTCTCTGTGTCCCTGTGTCCTTGTGTCCCTGTGTCTCTGTGTCCCTGTGTCCTTGTGTCCCTGTGTCTCTGTGTCCCTGTGTCCTTGTGTCCCTGTGTCTCTGTGTCCCTGTATCCCTGTGTCCAAGTATCCCTGTGTCCCTGTGTCTCTGTGTCCCTGTGTCCCTGTGTCACTGTGTCTCTGTGTCCCTCTGTCCTTGTGTCCCAGTGTCCCTGTATCTCTGTGTCCCTGTGTCTCTGTGTCTCTGTGTCCCTGTATCCCTGTGTCTCTGTGTCCCTGTGTCCCTGTGTCCCTGTGTCTCTGTGACCCTGTGTCTCTGTGTTCCTTTGTCCCTGTGTCCCGGTGTCCTATTGTCTCTCTGTCAATGTGTCCCATTGTCTCTGTGTCTCTGTATTCCTTTGTCCCTGTGTCTCTGTGTCCCTGTGTCCCATTGTCTCTGTGTCTCTGTATTCCTGTGTCCCTGTGTCCTTGTGTCCCTGTGTCTCTGTGTCCCTGTGTCCTTGTGTCCCTGTGTCTCTGTGTCCTTGTGCCCCTATATACCTGTGTCCCTGTGTCTCTGTGTCCCTGTGTCCCTGTGTCTCTGTGTCTCTGTGTCCCTATATCCCTGTGTCTCTGTGTCCCTGTGTCCCTGTGTCTCTGTGTCTCTGTGTCCCTGTGTCCTTGTGTCCTTGTGTCCCTGTGTCTCTGTGTCTCTGTGTCCCTGTGTCCCTGTGTCTCTGTGTCTCTGTGTCCTTGTGTCTCTGTGTCCCTGTGTCCCTGTGTCCCTTTGTCTCTGTGTCCCTGTGTCCTTGTGTCCCTGTGTCTCTGTGTCCCTGTATCCCTGTGTCCAAGTATCCCTGTGTCCCTGTGTCTCTGTGTCCTTGTGCCCCTATATACCTGTGCCCCTATATACCTGTGTCCCTGTGTCTCTGTGTCCCTGTGTCCCTATATCCCTGTGTCCCTGTGTCTCTGTGTCCCTGTGTCCCTGTGTCTCTGTGTCTCTGTGTCCCTGTGTCCTTGTGTCCCTGTGTCCCTGTGTCACTGTGTCCCTGTGTCCCTGTGTCTCTGTGTCCCTGTGTCCTTGTGTCCCTGTGTCTCTGTGTCCCTGTGTCCTTGTGTCCCTGTGTCTCTGTGTCCCTGTGTCCTTGTGTCCCTGTGTCTCTGTGTCCCTGTATCCCTGTGTCCAAGTATCCCTGTGTCCCTGTGTCTCTGTGTCCCTGTGTCCCTGTGTCACTGTGTCTCTGTGTCCCTCTGTCCTTGTGTCCCAGTGTCCCTGTATCTCTGTGTCCCTGTGTCTCTGTGTCTCTGTGTCCCTGTATCCCTGTGTCTCTGTGTCCCTGTGTCCCTGTGTCCCTGTGTCTCTGTGTCCCTGTGTCTCTGTGTCTCTGTGTTCCTTTGTCCCTGTGTCCCGGTGTCCTATTGTCTCTCTGTCAATGTGTCCCATTGTCTCTGTGTCTCTGTATTCCTTTGTCCCTGTGTCTCTGTGTCCCTGTGTCCCATTGTCTCTGTGTCTCTGTATTCCTTTGTCCCTGTGTCCCTGTGTCCCTGTGTCCCTGTGTCTCTGTGTCCCTGTGTCTCTGTGTCCTTGTGTCTCTGTGTCCCTGTGTCACTGTGTCTCTGTGTCCCTCTGTCCTTGTGTCCCTGTGTCCCTGTATCCCTGTGTCTCTGTGTCCCTGTGTCTGTGTCCCTGTGTCCCTGTGTCTCTGTATCCCTGTGTCTCTGTGTCCCTGTGTCCCTGTGTCCCTTTGTCCCTGTGTCTCTGTGTCCCTGTGTCACTGTGTCTTTGTGTCTCTGTGTCCCTGTGTCCTTGTGTCCCTGTGTCTCTGTGTCCCTGTATCCTTGTGTCCCTGTGTCTCTGTGTCCCTGTGTCCCTGTGTCACTGTGTCCTTGTGTCCCTGTGTCTCTTTGTCTCGGTGTCCCTGTATCCCTGTGTCTCTGTGTCCCTGTATCCTTGTGTTGCTGTGTCTCTGTGTCCCTGTCTCTGTGTCTCTGTGTCCCTGTGTCCCTGTGTCACTGTGTCCCTGTGTCTCTGTACCCCTGTGTCCATGTATCCCTGTTTCCCTGTGTCCCTGTGTCCCTGTGTCTCTGTGTCCCTGTGTCCCAGTGTCCCTGTGTTCGTGTGTCCCTGTGTCCCAGTGTCCCATTGTCTCTGTTTCCCTGTTTCTCTATATCCCTGTGTCCCTGTGTCCCTGTTTCTTTGTGTTCCTTTGTCCCTGTGTCTCTGTGTCCCTGTATCCCTGTGTCCCAGTGTCCCAGTGTCCCATTGTCTCTGTGTCCCTGTGTCCCATTTTCGCTGTGTCCCTGTGTCCCTGTGTGCCTGGGTCCCTGTGTCCCTGTGTCCCATTGTCTCTGTGTCCCTGTGTCTCTGTGTCCCTGTGTGCCTGGGTCCCTGTGTCCCTGTGTCCCATTGTCTCTGTGTCCCTGTGTCTCTGTGTTCCTTTGTCCCTGTGTCCCATTGTCTCTGGGTCCCTATGTCCCTGTTTCCCTGTATCTCTGTGTTGCTTTGTCCCTGTGTCACATTGTCTCTGTGTCCCTGAGTTCCTGTGTCCTTGTTTCCCTGTGTTCCATTGTCTCTGTGTCCCTGTGTCTCTGTGTCCCTGTGTTCCTGTGTCCCTGTGTCTCTGTGTTCCTTTGTCCCTGTGTCCCATTGTCTCTGGGTCCCTGTGTCCCTGTGTCCCTGTTTCCCTGTATCTCTGTGTTCCTTTGTCCCTGTGTCTCCGTGTTCCTTTGTCCCTGTGTCCCATTGTCTCTGGGTCCCTGTGTCCCTGTGTCCCTGTGTCTCTGTGTCTATGTGTCCCTGTGTCCCTGTGTTCCTGTGTCACTGTGTCCCTGTGTCCCTGTGTCTCTGTGTCCCTGTGTCCTTGTGTCCCTGTGTCTCTGTGTCCCTGTGTCCTTGTGTCCCTGTGTCTCTGTGTCTCTGTGTCTCTGTGTCCCTGTGTCCCTGTGTCACTGTGTCTCTGTGTACCTCTGTCCTTGTGTCCCTGTGTCCCTGTATCCCTGTGTCTCTGTGTCCCTGTGTCCTTGTGTCCCTGTGTCTCTGTGTCTCTGTGTCCCTGTGTCTCTGTGTCCTTGTGTCTCTGTGTCCCTGCGTCTCTGTGTCCCTGTGTCCCTGTGTCCCTGTGTCTCTGTGTCCCTATATCCCTGTGTCTCTGTGTCCCTGTGTCCCTGTGTCTCTGTGTCTCTTTGTCCCTGTGTCCTTGTGTCCCTGTGTCCCTGTGTCACTGTGTCCCTGAGTCCCTGTGTCTCTGTGTCCCTGTGTCCTTGTGTCCCTGTGTCTCTGTGTCCCTGTATCCTTGTGTCCCTGTGTCTCTGTGTCCCTGTGTCTCTGTGTCACTGTGTCCTTGTGTCCCTGTGTCTCTTTGTCTCTGTGTCCCTGTATCCCTGTGTCTCTGTGTCCCTGTGTCCCTGTGTCTCTGTGTCCCTGTGTCTCTGTGTCTCTGTGTCCCTGTGACTCTGTGTTCCTTTGTCCCTGTGTCCCAGTGTCCTATTGTCTCTCTGTCAATGTGTCCCATTGTCTCTGTGTCTCTGTATTCCTTTGTCCCTGTGTCTCTGTGTCCCTGTGTCCCTGTGTCCCTGTGTCTCTGTGTCTCTATGTCCCTGTGTCTCTGTGTCCCTCTGTCCTTGTGTCCCTGTGTCCCTGTGTCTCTGTGTCTATGTGTCTCTGTGTCCCTTTGTCCCTGTGTCTCTGTGTCTCTGTGTCCCTGTTTCCCTGTGTATCTGTGTCTCTGTGTCCCTGTGTCCCTGTGTCACTGTGTCTCTGTGTCCCTGTGTCTCTGTGTCTCTGTATCCCTCTGTCCCTGTGTCCCTGTGTCCCTGTGTCTCTGTGTCTCTGTGTCCCTTTGTCCCTGTGTCCCTGTGTCCCTGTGTCTCTGTGTCCCTGTGTCCCTGTGTCTCTGTGTCCTTGTGTCTCTGTGTCCCTATATCCCTGTGTCTCTGTGTCCCTGTATCCTTGTGTCCCTGTGTCTCTGTGTCCCTGTGTCCCTGTGTCACTGTGTCCTTGTGTCCCTGTGTCTCTTTGTCTCGGTGTCCCTGTATCCCTGTGTCTCTGTGTCCCTGTGTCCCTGTGTCTCTGTGTCCCTGTGTCCCTGTGTCTCTGTGTCTCTGTTTCCCTGTATCCTTGTGTCCGTGTGTCCCCGTGTCCCTGTATCCTTGTGTTGCTGTGTCTCTGTGTCCCTGTCTCTGTGTCTCTGTGTCCCTGTGTCCCTGTGTCACTGTGTCCCTGTGTCTCTGTACCCCTGTGTCCATGTATCCCTGTTTCCCTGTGTCCCTGTGTCCCTGTGTCTCTGTGTCCCTGTGTCCCAGTGTCCCTGTGTTCGTGTGTCCCTGTGTCCCAGTGTCCCATTGTCTCTGTGTCCCTGTTTCTCTATATCCCTGTGTCCCTGTGTCCCTGTTTCTTTGTGTTCCTTTGTCCCTGTGTCTCTGTGTCCCTGTATCCCTGTGTCCCAGTGTCCCAGTGTCCCATTGTCTCTGTGTCCCTGTGTCCCATTTTCGCTGTGTCCCTGTGTCCCTGTGTGCCTGGGTCCCTGTGTCCCTGTGTCCCATTCTCTCTGTGTCCCTGTGTCTCTGTGTCCCTGTGTGCCTGGGTCCCTGTGTCCCTGTGTCCCATTGTCTCTGTGTCCCTGTGTCTCTGTGTTCCTTTGTCCCTGTGTCCCATTGTCTCTGGGTCCCTATGTCCCTGTTTCCCTGTATCTCTGTGTTGCTTTGTCCCTGTGTCACATTGTCTCTGTGTCCCTGAGTTCCTGTGTCCTTGTTTCCCTGTGTTCCATTGTCTCTGTGTCCCTGTGTCTCTGTGTCCCTGTGTTCCTGTGTCCCTGTGTCTCTGTGTTCCTTTGTCCCTGTGTCCCATTGTCTCTGGGTCCCTGTGACCCTGTGTCCCTGTTTCCCTGTATCTCTGTGTTCCTTTGTCCCTGTGTCTCTGTGTTCCTTTGTCCCTGTGTCCCATTGTCTCTGGGTCCCTGTGTCCCTGTGTCCCTGTGTCTCTGTGTCTATGTGTCCCTGTGTCCCTGTGTTCCTGTGTCACTGTGTCCCTGTGTCCCTGTGTCTCTGTGTCCCTGTGTCCTTGTGTCCCTGTGTCTCTGTGTCCCTGTGTCCTTGTGTCCCTGTGTCTCTGTGTCTCTGTGTCTCTGTGTCCCTGTGTCCCTGTGTCACTGTGTCTCTGTGTACCTCTGTCCTTGTGTCCCTGTGTCCCTGTATCCCTGTGTCTCTGTGTCCCTGTGTCCTTGTGTCCCTGTGTCTCTGTGTCTCTGTGTCCCTGTGTCTCTGTGTCCTTGTGTCTCTGTGTCCCTGCGTCTCTGTGTCCCTGTGTCCCTGTGTCCCTGTGTCTCTGTGTCCCTATATCCCTGTGTCTCTGTGTCCCTGTGTCCCTGTGTCTCTGTGTCTCTTTGTCCCTGTGTCCTTGTGTCCCTGTGTCCCTGTGTCACTGTGTCCCTGAGTCCCTGTGTCTCTGTGTCCCTGTGTCCTTGTGTCCCTGTGTCTCTGTGTCCCTGTATCCTTGTGTCCCTGTGTCTCTGTGTCCCTGTGTCTCTGTGTCACTGTGTCCTTGTGTCCCTGTGTCTCTTTGTCTCTGTGTCCCTGTATCCCTGTGTCTCTGTGTCCCTGTGTCCCTGTGTCTCTGTGTCCCTGTGTCTCTGTGTCTCTGTGTCCCTGTGACTCTGTGTTCCTTTGTCCCTGTGTCCCAGTGTCCTATTGTCTCTCTGTCAATGTGTCCCATTGTCTCTGTGTCTCTGTATTCCTTTGTCCCTGTGTCTCTGTGTCCCTGTGTCCCTGTGTCCCTGTGTCTCTGTGTCTCTATGTCCCTGTGTCTCTGTGTCCCTCTGTCCTTGTGTCCCTGTGTCCCTGTGTCTCTGTGTCTATGTGTCTCTGTGTCCCTTTGTCCCTGTGTCTCTGTGTCTCTGTGTCCCTGTTTCCCTGTGTATCTGTGTCTCTGTGTCCCTGTGTCCCTGTGTCACTGTGTCTCTGTGTCCCTGTGTCTCTGTGTCTCTGTATCCCTCTGTCCCTGTGTCCCTGTGTCCCTGTGTCTCTGTGTCTCTGTGTCCCTTTGTCCCTGTGTCCCTGTGTCCCTGTGTCTCTGTGTCCCTGTGTCCCTGTGTCTCTGTGTCCTTGTGTCTCTGTGTCCCTATATCCCTGTGTCTCTGTGTCCCTGTGTCCCTGTGTCTCTGTGTCTCTGTGTCCCTGTGTCCTTGTGTCCCTGTGTCCCTGTGTCTCTGTGTCCCTGTATCCCTGTGTCCCTGTGTCCCTGTGTCCCTGTGTCTCTGTGTCCCTGTGTCCCTGTCACCCTGTGTCCATGTGTTCATGTGCCCCTGTGTCCCTGTGTCTCTGTGTCCCTGTGTCTCTGTGTCCCTGTGTCTCTGTATCCCTGTGTCCCTGTGTCTCTGTGTCCCTGTGTCCCTGTTTCCCTGTGTCTCTGTGTCTCTGTGTCCCTGTGTCCCTGTTTCCCTGTGTCTCTGTGTCTCTGTGTCCCTGTTTCGCTGTGTCTCTGTGTCCCTGTGTCTCTGTGTCTCTGTGTCCCTCTTTCCCTGTGTCTCTGTGTCCCCGTGATCCTGTGTCCCTGTGTCTCTGTGTCCCTGTGTTCCTTTGTCCCAGTGTCCCTTTACCTCTGTATCCCTGTATCCCTGTGTCTCTGTGTCCCTGTATTCCTTTGTCCCAGTGTCCCATTGTCTCTGTGTCCCTATGTCCCTGGGTCTCTGAATCCCTGTGTCCCTTTTTTCCTGTGTCCCCGTGTCCCCGTGTCCCTGTGTCTTTGTGTCTTTGTGTCTTTGTGTCCCTGTGTCCCTGTGTCTCTGTGTCCCTGTGTCCCCGTGTCCCCGTGTCCCTATGTCCCTGTGTCATTGTGTCCCTGTGTCTCTGTTTCCCTGTGTTAATTTGTCCCAGTGTCCCATTGTCCCTGAATCCCTGTGTTCCTGTGTCCCCGTGATCTTGTGTCCCTGTATCCATGTATCTCTGTGTCCCTGTATCCCTGTGTCTCTGTGTCTCTGTGTTCCTTTGTCCCAGTGTCCCATTGTCTCTGTGTCCCTGTATCCCTGTGTCTCTGTGTCTCTGTGTCCCTGTGTCTCTGTGTTCCTTTGTCCCTGTGTCCCAGTGTCCTATTGTCTCTCTGTCAATGTGTCCCATTGTCTCTGTGTCTCTGTATTCCTTTGTCCCTGTGTATCTGTGTCCCTGTGTCCCTGTGTCTCTGTGTCCCTGTATCTCTGTGTCCCTGTGTCCCTGTGTCCCTGTGTCCCTGTGTCCCTGTGTCTCTGTGTCCCTATATCCCTGTGTCTCTGTGTCCCTGTATCTCTGTGTCCCTGTGTCCCTGTGTCCCTGTGTCTCTGTGTCCTTGTGTCCCTGTGTCTCTGTGTTCCTGTGTCCTTGTGTCACTGTGTCTCTGTGTCCCTGTGTCCATGTGGCCCTGTGTCCCTGTGTCCCTGTGTCTCTGTGTCCCTATATCCCTGTGTCTCTGTGTCCCTGTGTCCCTGTGTCCCTGTGTCTCTGTGTCCCTATATCCCTGTGTCTCTGTGTCCCTGTATCTCTGTGTCCCTGTGTCCCTGTGTCCCTGTGTCTCTGTGTCCTTGTGTCCCTGTGTCTCTGTGTTCCTGTGTCCTTGTGTCACTGTGTCTCTGTGTCGCTGTGTCCATGTGGCCCTGTGTCCCTGTGTCCCTGTGTCTCTGTGTCCCTATATCCCTGTGTCTCTGTGTCCCTGTGTCCCTGTGTCTCTGTGTCTCTGTGTCCCTGTGTCTCTGTGTCTCTGTGTCCCTGTGTCCCTGTGTCCCTGTGTCTCTGTGCCCCTATATCCCTGTGTCCCTGTGTCCCTGTGTCCCTGTGTCCCTGTGTCTCTGTGTCCCTGTATCTCTGTATCCCTGTGTCCCTGTGTCTCTGTGTCCCTGTGTCCCTGTGTCTCTGTGTCCCTATATCCCTGTGTCCCTGTGTCCCTGTGTCCCTGTGTCTCTGTGTCCCTGTTTCATTGTGTCCCTGTGTCCTTGTGTCCCTGTGTCCCTGTGCACCTGTGTCCCTGTGTCTCTGTGTCCCTGTGTCCTTGTGTCCCTGTGTCCCTGTGTCTCTGTGTCTCTGTGTCTCTGTGTCCCTGTGTCCTTGTGTCACTGTGTCCCTGTGTCTCTGTGTCCCTGTGTCCTTGTGTCCCTGTGTCTCTGTGTCCCTGTGTCCTTGTGTCCCTGTGTCTCTGTGTCCTTGTGTCCCTATATACCTGTGTCTCTGTGTCCCTGTGTCCCTGTGTCTCTGTGTCTCTGTGTCTCTGTGTCCCTGTGTCCCTGTGTCCCTGTGTCTCTGTGTCCCTGTGTCCCTGTGTCTCTGTGTCCCTGTGTCCCTGTGTCTCTGTGTCCCTATATCCCTGTGTCTCTGTGTCCCTGTGTCCCTGTGTCTCTGTGTCTCTGTGTCCCTGTGTCCTTGTGTCCTTGTGTCCCTGTGTCTCTGTGTCTCTGTGTCCCTGTGTCTCTGTGTCTCTGTGTCTCTGTGTCCTTGTGTCTCTGTGTCCCTGTGTCCCTGTGTCCCTTTGTCTCTGTGTCCATGTGTCCCATTGTCCCTGTGTCTCTGTGTCCCTATATCCCTGTGTCTCTGTGTCCCTGTGTCCCTGTGTCTCTGTGTCTCTGTGTCCCTGTGTCCTTGTGTCCCTGTGTCCCTGTGTCACTGTGTCCCTGTGTCCCTGTGTCTCTGTGTCCCTGTGTCCTTGTGTCCCTGTGTCTCTGTGTCCCTGTGTCCTTGTGTCCCTGTGTCTCTGTGTCCCTGTGTCCTTGTGTCCCTGTGTCTCTGTGTCCATGTGTCCCTGTGGCCCTGTGTCCCTGTGTCCCTGTGTCTCTGTGTCCCTGTGTCCCTGTGTCACTGTGTCTCTGTGTCCTTCTGTCCTTGTGTCCCAGTGTCCCTCTATCTCTGTGTCCCTGTGTCTCTGTGTCTCTGTGTCCCTGTATCCCTGTGTCTCTGTGTCCCTGTGTCCCTGTGTCCCTGTGTCTCTGTGTCCCTGTGTCTCTGTGTCTCTGTGTTCCTTTGTCCCTGTGTCCCGGTGTCCTATTGTCTCTCTGTCAATGTGTCCCATTGTCTCTGTGTCTCTGTATTCCTTTGTCCCTGTGTCTCTGTGTCCCTGTGTCCCATTGTCTCTGTGTCTCTGTATTCCTTTGTCCCTGTGTCCCTGTGTCCCTGTGTCCCTGTGTCTCTGTGTCCCTGTGTCTCTGTGTCCTTGTGTCTCTGTGTCCCTGTGTCACTGTGTCTCTGTGTCCCTCTGTCCTTGTGTCCCTGTGTCCCTGTATCCCTGTGTCTCTGTGTCCCTGTGTCTGTGTCCCTGTGTCCCTGTGTCTCTGTATCCCTGTGTCTCTGTGTCCCTGTGTCCCTGTGTCCCTTTGTCCCTGTGTCTCTGTGTCCCTGTGTCACTGTGTCTTTGTGTCTCTGTGTCCCTGTGTCCCTGTGTCACTGTGTCTCTGTGTCCCTGTGTCTCTGTGTCTCTGTATCCCTCTGTCCCTGTGTCCCTGTGTCCCTGTGTCTCTGTGTCTCTGTGTCCCTTTGTCCCTGTATCCCTGTGAACTGTGTCCCTGTGTCTCTGTGTCCCTGTGTCCCTGTGTCTCTGTGTCCTTGTGTCTCTGTGTCCCTATATCCCTGTGTCTCTGCGTCCCTGTGTCTCTGTGTCTCTGTGTCCCTGTATCCTTGTGTCCGTGTGTTCCTGTGTCCCCGTGTCCCTGTATCATTGTGTTGCTGTGTCTCTGTGTCCCTGTCTCTGTGTCACTGTGTCCCTGTGTCCCTGTGTCACTGTGTCCCTGTGTCTCTGTGTCCCTCTGTCCCTGTGTCTCTGTGTCCCTGTGTCCCTGTATCCCTGTGTCCAAGTATCCCTGTGTCCCTGTGTCCTTGTGTCCCTGTGTCTCTGTGTCGCTGTGTCCCAGTGTCCCTGTGTTCGTGTGTCCCTGTGTCCCAGTGTCCCATTGTCTCTGTGTCCCTGTTTCTTTGTGTTCCTTTGTCCCTGTGTCTCTGTGTCCCTGTATCCCTGTGTCCCAGTGTCCCAGTGTCCCATTGTCTCTGTGTCCCTGTGTCCCATTGTCTCTGTGTCCCTGTGTCCCTGTGTCCCTGTGTGCCTGGGTCCCTGTGTCCCTGTGTCCCATTGTCTCTGTGTCCCTGTGTCTCTGTGTTCCTTTGTCCCTGTGTCCCATTGTCTCTGGGTCCCTGTGTCCCTGTTTCCCTGTATCTCTGTGTTCCTTTGTCCCTGTGTCACATTGTCTCTGTGTCCCTGTGTTCCTGTGTCCTTGTTTCCCTGTGTTCCATTGTCTGTGTGTCCCTGTGTCTCTGTGTCCCTGTGTCCCTGTGTCTCTGTGTTCCTTTGTCCCTGTGTCCCATTGTCTCTGGGTCCCTGTGTCCCTGTGTCCCTGTGTCTCTGTTTCCCTGTATCTCTGTGTTCCTTTGTCCCTGTGTCTCTGTGTTCCTTTGTCCCTGTGTCCTATTGTCTCTGGGTCCCTGTGTCCCTGTGTCTCTGTGTCTCTGTGTCCCTGTGTCCCTGTGTCACTGTGTCCCTGTGTCCCTGTGTCTCTGTGTCCCTGTGTCCTTGTGTCCCTGTGTCTCTGTGTCCCTGTGTTCTTGTGTCCATGTGTCTCTGTGTCCCTGTGTCCTTGTGTCCCTGTGTCTCTGTGTCCCTGTGTCCCTGTGTCTCTGTGTCCCTTTGTCCCTGTGTCTCTGTGTCTCTGTGTCCCTGTGTCTCTGTGTCCCTGTGTCCCTGTGTCACTGTGTCTCTGTGTCCCTTTGTCCCTGTATCCCTGTGTCCTGTGTCCCTGTGTCTCTGTGTCCCTGTGTCCCTGTGTCTCTGTGTTCTTGTGTCTCTGTGTCCCTATATCCCTGTGTCTCTGTGTCCCTGTGTCCCTGTGTCTCTGTGTCTCTGTGTCCCTGTATCCTTGTGTCCGTGTGTTCCTGTGTCCCCGTGTCCCTGTATCCTTGTGTCGCTGTGTCTCTGTGTCCCTGTCTCTGGGTCCCTGTGTCCCTGTGTCCCTGTGTCTCTGTTTCCCTGTATCTCTGTGTTCCTTTGTCCCTGTGTCTCTGTGTTCCTTTGTCCCTGTGTCCTATTGTCTCTGGGTCCCTGTGTCCCTGTGTCTCTGTGTCTCTGTGTCCCTGTGTCCCTGTGTCACTGTGTCCCTGTGTCCCTGTGTCTCTGTGTCCCTGTGTCCCTGTGTCTCTGTGTTCCTTTGTCCCTGTGTCCCATTGTCTCTGGGTCCCTGTGTCCCTGTTTCCCTGTATCTCTGTGTTCCTTTGTCCCTGTGTCACATTGTCTCTGTGTCCCTGTGTTCCTGTGTCCTTGTTTCCCTGTGTTCCATTGTCTGTGTGTCCCTGTGTCTCTGTGTCCCTGTGTCCCTGTGTCTCTGTGTTCCTTTGTCCCTGTGTCCCATTGTCTCTGGGTCCCTGTGTCCCTGTGTCCCTGTGTCTCTGTTTCCCTGTATCTCTGTGTTCCTTTGTCCCTGTGTCTCTGTGTTCCTTTGTCCCTGTGTCCTATTGTCTCTGGGTCCCTGTGTCCCTGTGTCTCTGTGTCTCTGTGTCCCTGTGTCCCTGTGTCACTGTGTCCCTGTGTCCCTGTGTCTCTGTGTCCCTGTGTCCTTGTGTCCCTGTGTCTCTGTGTCCCTGTGTTCTTGTGTCCATGTGTCTCTGTGTCCCTGTGTCCTTGTGTCCCTGTGTCTCTGTGTCCCTGTGTCCCTGTGTCTCTGTGTCCCTTTGTCCCTGTGTCTCTGTGTCTCTGTGTCCCTGTGTCTCTGTGTCCCTGTGTCCCTGTGTCACTGTGTCTCTGTGTCCCTTTGTCCCTGTATCCCTGTGTCCTGTGTCCCTGTGTCTCTGTGTCCCTGTGTCCCTGTGTCTCTGTGTTCTTGTGTCTCTGTGTCCCTATATCCCTGTGTCTCTGTGTCCCTGTGTCCCTGTGTCTCTGTGTCTCTGTGTCCCTGTATCCTTGTGTCCGTGTGTTCCTGTGTCCCCGTGTCCCTGTATCCTTGTGTCGCTGTGTCTCTGTGTCCCTGTCTCTGGGTCCCTGTGTCCCTGTGTCCCTGTGTCTCTGTTTCCCTGTATCTCTGTGTTCCTTTGTCCCTGTGTCTCTGTGTTCCTTTGTCCCTGTGTCCTATTGTCTCTGGGTCCCTGTGTCCCTGTGTCTCTGTATCTCTGTGTCCCTGTGTCCCTGTGTCACTGTGTCCCTGTGTCCCTGTGTCTCTGTGTCCCTGTGACCCTGTGTCTCTGTGTCCCTGTGTCCCTGTGTCTCTGTGTCCCTTTGTCCCTGTGTCTCTGTGTCTCTGTGTCCCTGTGTCCCTGTGTTCCTTTGTCCCTGTGTCCCATTGTCTCTGGGTCCCTGTGTCCCTGTGTCCCTTTGTCCCTGTGTCTCTGTGTCCCTGTGTCCCTGTGTCCCTGTGTCCCTGTGTCTCTGTGTCCCTGTGCCCTTGTGTCCCTGTGTCTCTGTGTCCCTGTGTCCTTGTGTCCCTGTGTCTCTGTGTCCCTGTGTCCTTGTGTCGCTGTGTCTCTGTGTCTCTGTGTCTCTGTGTCCCTTTGTCCCTGTATCCCTGTGTCCTGTGTCCCTGTGTCTCTGTGTCCCTGTGTCCCTGTGTCTCTGTGTCCTTGTGTCTCTGTGTCCCTATATCCCTGTGTCTCTGTGTCCCTGTGTCCCTGTGTCTCTGTGTCTCTGTTTCCCTGTATCCTTGTGTCCGTGTGTTCCTGTGTCCCCGTGTCCCTGTATCCTTGTGTTGCTGTGTCTCTGTGTCCCTGTCTCTGTGTCTCTGTGTCCCTGTGTCCCTGTGTCACTGTGTCCCTGTGTCTCTGTACCCCTGTGTCCATGTATCCCTGTTTCCCTGTGTCCCTGTGTCCCTGTGTCTCTGTGTCCCTGTGTCCCAGTGTCCCTGTGTTCGTGTGTCCCTGTGTCCCAGTGTCCCATTGTCTCTGTGTCCCTGTTTCTCTATATCCCTGTGTCCCTGTGTCCCTGTTTCTTTGTGTTCCTTTGTCCCTGTGTCTCTGTGTCCCTGTATCCCTGTGTCCCAGTGTCCCAGTGTCCCATTGTCTCTGTGTCCCTGTGTCCCATTTTCGCTGTGTCCCTGTGTCCCTGTGTGCCTGGGTCCCTGTGTCCCTGTGTCCCATTGTCTCTGTGTCCCTGTGTCTCTGTGTTCCTTTGTCCCTGTGTCCCATTGTCTCTGGGTCCCTATGTCCCTGTTTCCCTGTATCTCTGTGTTGCTTTGTCCCTGTGTCACATTGTCTCTGTGTCCCTGAGTTCCTGTGTCCTTGTTTCCCTGTGTTCCATTGTCTCTGTGTCCCTGTGTCTCTGTGTCCCTGTGTTCCTGTGTCCCTGTGTCTCTGTGTTCCTTTGTCCCTGTGTCCCATTGTCTCTAGGTCCCTGTGTCCCTGTGTCCCTGTTTCCCTGTATCTCTGTGTTCCTTTGTCCCTGTGTCTCCGTGTTCCTTTGTCCCTGTGTCCCATTGTCTCTGGGTCCCTGTGTCCCTGTGTCCCTGTGTCTCTGTGTCTATGTGTCCCTGTGTCCCTGTGTTCCTGTGTCACTGTGTCCCTGTGTCCCTGTGTCTCTGTGTCCCTGTGTCCTTGTGTCCCTGTGTCTCTGTGTCCCTGTGTCCTTGTGTCCCTGTGTCTCTGTGTCTCTGTGTCTCTGTGTCCCTGTGTCCCTGTGTCACTGTGTCTCTGTGTCCCTCTGTCCTTGTGTCCCTGTGTCCCTGTATCCCTGTGTCTCTGTGTCCCTGTGTCCTTGTGTCCCTGCGTCTCTGTGTCCCTGTGTCCCTGTGTCCCTGTGTCTCTGTGTCCCTATATCCCTGTGTCTCTGTGTCCCTGTGTCCCTGTGTCTCTGTGTCTCTGTGTCCCTGTGTCCTTCTGTCCATGTGTCCCTGTGTCACTGTGTCCCTGAGTCCCTGTGTCTCTGTGTCCCTGTGTCCTTGTGTCCCGGTGTCTCTGTGTCCCTGTATCCTTGTGTCCCTGTGTCTCTGTGTCCCTGTGTCTCTGTGTCACTGTGTCCTTGTGTCCCTGTGTCTCTTTGTCTCTGTGTCCCTGTATCCCTGTGTCTCTGTGTCCCTGTGTCCCTGTGTCTCTGTGTCCCTGTGTCTCTGTGTCTCTGTGTCCCTGTGACTCTGTGTTCCTTTGTCCCTGTGTCCCAGTGTCCTATTGTCTCTCTGTCAATGTGTCCCATTGTCTCTGTGTCTCTGTGTCTCTATGTCCCTGTGTCTCTGTGTCCCTCTGTCCTTGTGTCCCTGTGTCTCTGTGTCCCTGTGTCTCTGTGTCCCTGTGTCCCTGTGTCCCTGTGTCTCTGTGTCTCTATGTCCCTGTGTCTCTGTGTCCCTCTGTCCTTGTGTCCCTGTGTCTCTGTGTCCCTGTGTCTCTGTGTCCCTGTGTCTCTGTGTCTCTGTATCCCTGTGTCTCTGTGTCCCTGTGTCCCTGTGTCTCTGTGTCTCTGTGTCCCTTTGTCCCTGTGTCTCTGTGTCCCTGTGTCTCTGTGTCCCTGTGTCTCTGTATCCCTGTGTCCCTGTGTCTCTGTGTCCCTGTGTCCCTGTTTCCCTGTGTCTCTGTGTCTCTGTGTCCCTGTGTCCCTGTTTCCCTGTGTCTCTGTGTCTCTGTGTCCCTGTTTCCCTGTGTCTCTGTGTCCCTGTGTCTCTGTGTCTCTGTGTCCCTCTTTCCCTGTGTCTCTGTGTCCCCGTGATCCTGTGTCCCTGTGTCTCTGTGTCCCTGTGTTCCTTTGTCCCAGTGTCCCTGTACCTCTGTATCCCTGTATCCCTGTGTCTCTGTGTCCCTGTATTCCTTTGTCCCAGTGTCCCATTGTCTCTGTGTCCCTATGTCCCTGGGTCTCTGAATCCCTGTGTCCCTTTTTTCCTGTGTCCCCGTGTCCCCGTGTCCCTGTGTCTTTGTGTCTTTGTGTCTTTGTGTCCCTGTGTCCCTGTGTCTCTGTGTCCCTGTGTCCCCGAGTCCCCGTGTCCCTGTGTCCCTGTGTCATTGTGTCCCTGTGTCTCTGTTTCCCTGTGTTAATTTGTCCCAGTGTCCCATTGTCCCTGAATCCCTGTGTTCCTGTGTCCCCGTGATCTTGTGTCCCTGTATCCATGTATCTCTGTGTCCCTGTATCCCTGTGTCTCTGTGTCTCTGTGTTCCTTTGTCCCAGTGTCCCATTGTCTCTGTGTCCCTGTGTCCCTGTGTCTCTATGTCTCTGTGTCCCTGTATCCCTGTGTCCCTGTGACTCTGTGTTCCTTTGTCCCTGTGTCCCAGTGTCCTATTGTCTCTCTGTCAATGTGTCCCATTGTCTCTGTGTCTCTGTATTCCTTTGTCCCTGTGTCTCTGTGTCCCTGTGTCCCTGTGTCTCTGTGTCCCTGTATCTCTGTGTCCCTGTGTCCCTGTGTCCCTGTGTCTCTGTGTCCCTGTGTCCCTGTGTCCCTGTGTCTCTGTGTCCCTATATCCCTGTGTCTCTGTGTCCCTGTATCTCTGTGTCCCTGTGTCCCTGTGTCCCTGTGTCTCTGTGTCCCTGTGTCCCTGTGTCTCTGTGTCCCTATATCCCTGTGCCTCTGTGTCCCTGTGTCCCTGTGTCTCTGTATCTCTGTGTCCCTGTGTCCTTGTATCCCTGTGTCCCTATATCCCTGTGTCCCTGTGTCCCTGTGTCCATGTGGCTCTGTGTCCCTGTGTCCATGTGGCCCTGTGTCCCTGTGTCCCTGTGTCTCTGTGTCCCTATATCCCTGTGTCTCTGTGTCCCTGTGTCTCTGTGTCCCTGTGTCCCTGTGTCTCTGTGTCCCTGTGTCCCTATATCCCTGTGTCCCTGTGTCTCTGTGTCCCTGTGTCCTTGTGTCCTTGTGTCCCTGTGTCTCTGTGTCTCTGTGTCCCTGTGTCTCTGTGTCTCTGTGTCCCTGTGTCCCTGTGTCTCTGTGTCTCTGTGTCCCTGTGTCCTTGTGTCCCTGTGTCCCTGTGTCCCTGTGTCCCTGTGTCACTGTGTCCCTGTGTCCTTGTGTCCCTGTGTCTCTGTGTTCTTGTGTCCTTGTGTCCCTGTGTCCCTGTGGCCCTGTGTCCCTGTGTCCCTGTGTCTCTGTGTCCCTATATCCCTGTGTCTCTGTGTCCCTGTGTCCCTGTGTCTCTGTGTCTCTGTGTCCCTGTGTCCATGTGTCTCTGTGTCCCTGTGTCCCTGTGTCCCTGTGTCCCTGTGTCTCTGTGTCCCTATGTCCCTGTGTCTCTGTGTCCCTGTGTCCTTGTGTCCTTGTGTCCCTGTGTCTCTGTGTCTCTGTGTCCCTGTGACTCTGTGTTCCTTTGTCCCTGTGTCCCAGTGTCCTATTGTCTCTCTGTCAATGTGTCCCATTGTCTCTGTGTCTCTGAATTCCTTTGTCCCTGTGTCTCTATGTCCCTGTGTCCCTGTGTCCCTGTGTCTCTGTGTCTCTATGTCCCTGTGTCTCTGTGTCCCTCTGTCCTTGTGTCCCTGTGTCCCTGTATCCCTGTGTCTCTGTGTCCCTGTGTCTCTGTGTCCCTGTGTCTCTGTGTCTCTGTATCCCTGTGTCTCTGTGTCCCTGTGTCCCTGTGTCTCTGTGTCTCTGTGTCCCTGTGACTCTGTGTTCCTTTGTCCCTGTGTCCCAGTGTCCTATTGTCTCTCTGTCAATGTGTCCCATTGTCTCTGTGTCTCTGTATTCCTTTGTCCCTGTGTCTCTATGTCCCTGTGTCCCTGTGTCCCTGTGTCTCTGTGTCTTTGTGTCTCTGTGTCCCTGTGTCCCTGTGTCCCTGTGTCCCTGTGTCTCTGTGTCCCAATATCCCTGTGTCCCTGTGTCTCTGTGTCTCTGTGTCCCTGTGTCCCTGTGTCACTGTGTCCCTGTGTCCCTGTGTCCCTGTGTCTCTGTGTCCCTGTGTCCCTGTGTCCTTGTGTCCCTGTGTCTCTGTGTCCCTGTGTCCCTGTGGCCCTGTGTCCCTGTGTCCCTGTGTCCCTGTGCCCCTGTGTCTCTGTATCTCTGTGTCTCTGTGTCCCTGTGTCACTGTGTCTCCGTGTCTCTGTGTCCCTCTGTCCTTGTGTCCCTGTGTCCCTGTATCTCTGTGTCCCTGTGTCTCGTCTCTGTGTCTCTGTGTCCCTGTGTCTCTGTGTTCCTTTGTCCCTGTGTCCCAGTGTCCTATTGTCTCTTTGTCAATGTGTCCCATTGTCTCTGTGTCTCTGTATGCCTTTGTCCCTGTGTCTCTGTGTCCCTGTGTCCCTGTGTCCCTGTGTCACTGTGTCCTTGTGTCTCTGTGTCTCTGTGTCTCTGTGTCCCTGTGTCTCTGTGTTCCTTTGTCCCTTTGTCCCAGTGTCCTATTGTTTCTCTGTCAATGTGTCCCATTGTCTCTGTGTCTCTGTATTCCTTTGTCCCTGTGTCTCTGTGTCCCTGTGTCCCTGTGTCCCTGTGTCTCTGTGTCCTTGTGTCTCTGTGTCCCTATATCCCTGTGTCTCTGTGTCCCCGTGTCCCTGTGTCTCTGTGTCCCTGTGTCTCTGTGTCCCTGTCTCTGTGTCTCTGTGTCCCTGTGTCACTGCGTCCTTGTGTCTCTGTGTCCCTGTATCCCTCTGTCCCTGTGTCTCTGTGTTCCTGTGTCCCTGTGTTCATGTATCCCCGTGTCCCTGTGTCCCTGTGTCCCTGTGTCCCTGTGTCTCTGTGTCCCTGTATCCCAGTGTCCCTGTGTTCGTGTGTCCCTGTGTCCCAGTGTCCCATTGTCTCTGTGTCCCTGTTTCTCTATATCCCTGTGTCCCTGTGTCCCTGTTTCTTTGTGTTCCTTTGTCCCTGTGTCTCTGTGTCCCTGTATCCCTGTGTCCCAGTGTCCCAGTGTCCCATTGTCTCTGTGTCCCTGTGTCCCATTGTCTCTGTGTCCCTGTGTCCCTCTGTCCCTGTGTGCCTGGGTCCCTGTGTCCCTGTGCCCCATTGTCTCTGTGTCCCTGTGTCTCTGTGTTCCTTTGTCCCTGTGTCCCATTGTCTCTGGGTCCCTGTGTCCCTGTTTCCCTGTATCTCTGTGTTCCTTTGTCCCTGTGTCACATTGTCTCTGTGTCCCTGTGTTCCTGTGTCCTTGTTTCCCTGTGTTCCATTGTCTCTGTGTCCCTGTGTCTCTGTGTCCCTGTGTCCCTGTGTCCCTGTGTCTCTGTGTTCCTTTGTCGCTGTGTCCCATTGTCTCTGGGTCCCTGTGTCCCTGTGTCCCTGTTTCCCTGTATCTCTGTGTTCCTTTGTCCCTGTGTCTCTGTGTTCCTTTGTCCCTATGTCCCTGTGTCCCATTGTCTCTGTGTCCCTGTGTCCCTGTGTCTCTGTGTCCCTGTGTCCCTGTGTCCCTGTGTCCCTGTGTCCCATTGTCTCTGTGTCCCTGTGTCCCATTGTCCCTGTGTCCCTGTGTCCCTGTGTCTCTGTGTCCCTGTGTCTCTGTGTCCCTGTGTCCCTGTGTCTCTGTGTCTCTGTGTCCCTGTATCCCTGTGTCCATGTGTCCCCGTGTCTCTGTGTCACTGTTGCAATGTGTCCATGTATCCCTGTGTCCCTGTGTCCCTGTGTCTCTGTGTCCCTGTGTCTCTGTGTCTCTGTGTCCCTGTGTCCCTGTATCCCTGTGTCCATGTATCCCTGTGTCCCTGTGTCCCTGTGTCTGTGTCCCTGTGTCCCTGTGTCCCTGTGTCCCTGTGTCCCATTGTCTCTGTGTCCCTGTGTCCCATTGTCTCTGTGTCTCTGTGTCCCTGTGTCTCTGTGTCGCTGTGTCCCTGTGTCTCTGTGTTCCTTTGTCCCTGTGTCCCTGTGTCCCATTGTCTCTGTGTCCCTGTGTCCCATTGTCTCTGTGTCCCTGTGTCCCATTGTCCCTGTGTCCCATTGTCTCTGTGTCCCTGTGCCCCTGTGTCCCAGTGTTCCTGTTTCTCTGTGTCCCTTTGTCCCTGTATCCCTGTGTCTCTGTGTCCCTGTGTCCCTGTGTCCCTGTGTCCCTGTGTCTCTGTGTTCCTTTGTTGCTGTGTCCCTGTGTCTCTGTGTCTCTGTGTCCCTGTGTACCTGTACCCTGTGTCCTGTGTCCCTGTGTCACTGTGTTCCTTTGTCCCTGTGTCCCTGTGTCCCTGTGTCTTTGTGTCTTTGTGTCTTTGTGTCCCTGTGTCCCTGTGTCTCTGTGTCCCTGTGTCCCCGTGTCCCCGTGTCCCTGTGTCCCTGTGTCATTGTGTCCCTGTGTCTCTGTTTCCCTGTGTTAATTTGTCCCAGTGTCCCATTGTCCCTGAATCCCTGTGTTCCTGTGTCCCCGTGATCTTGTGTCCCTGTATCCATGTATCTCTGTGTCCCTGTATCCCTGTGTCTCTGTGTCTCTGTGTTCCTTTGTCCCAGTGTCCCATTGTCTCTGTGTCCCTGTGTCCCTGTGTCTCTATGTCTCTGTGTCCCTGTGTCTCTGTGTTCCTTTGTCCCTGTGTCCCAGTGTCCTATTGTCTCTCTGTCAATGTGTCCCATTGTCTCTGTGTCTCTGTATTCCTTTGTCCCTGTGTCTCTGTGTCCCTGTGTCCCTGTGTCTCTGTGTCCCTGTATCTCTGTGTCCCTGTGTCCCTGTGTCCCTGTGTCTCTGTGTCCCTGTGTCCCTGTGTCCCTGTGTCTCTGTGTCCCTATATCCCTGTGTCTCTGTGTCCCTGTATCTCTGTGTCCCTGTGTCCCTGTGTCCCTGTGTCTCTGTGTCCCTGTGTCCCTGTGTCTCTGTGTCCCTATATCCCTGTGCCTCTGTGTCCCTGTGTCCCTGTGTCTCTGTATCTCTGTGTCCCTGTGTCCTTGTATCCCTGTGTCCCTATATCCCTGTGTCCCTGTGTCCCTGTGTCCATGTGGCTCTGTGTCCCTGTGTCCATGTGGCCCTGTGTCCCTGTGTCCCTGTGTCTCTGTGTCCCTATATCCCTGTGTCTCTGTGTCCCTGTGTCTCTGTGTCTCTGTGTCCCTGTGTCCCTGTGTCTCTGTGTCCCTGTGTCCCTATATCCCTGTGTCCCTGTGTCTCTGTGTCCCTGTGTCCCTGTGTCCTTGTGTCCCTGTGTCCCTGTGTCACTGTGTCCCTGTGTCACTGTGTCCCTGTGTCCTTGTGTCCCTGTGTCTCTGTGTTCTTGTGTCCTTGTGTCCCTGTGTCCCTGTGGCCCTGTGTCCCTGTGTCCCTGTGTCCCTGTGTCCCTATATCCCTGTGTCTCTGTGTCCCTGTGTCTCTGTGTCTCTGTGTCCCTGTGTCCCTGTGTCTCTGTGTCCCTGTGTCCCTGTGTCCCTATGTCCCTGTGTCCCTGTGTCCCTGTGTCCTTGTGTCCTTTTGTCCCTGTGTCTCTGTGTCTCTGTGTCCCTGTGACTCTGTGTTCCTTTGTCCCTGTGTCCCAGTGTCCTATTGTCTCTCTGTCAATGTGTCCCATTGTCTCTGTGTCTCTGTATTCCTTTGTCCCTGTGTCTCTATGTCCCTGTGTCCCTGTGTCTCTGTGTCTTTGTGTCTCTGTGTCCCTGTGTCCCTGTGTCCCTGTGTCCCTGTGCCTCTGTGTCCCAATATCCCTGTGTCCCTGTGTCTCTGTGTCTCTGTGTCCCTGTGTCACTGTGTCCCTGTTACCCTGTGTCCCTGTGTCTCTGTGTCCCTGTGTCCCTGTGTCCTTGTGTCCCTGTGTCTCTGTGTCCCTGTGTCCCTGTGGCCCTGTGTCCCTGTGTCCCTGTGTCTCTGTGTCTCTGTGTCTCTGTGTCCCTGTGTCACTGTGTCTCCGTGTCTCTGTGTCCCTCTGTCCTTGTGTCCCTGTGTCCCTGTATCTCTGTGTCCCTGTGTCTCGTCTCTGTGTCTCTGTGTCCCTGTGTCTGTGTGTTCCTTTGTCCCTGTGTCCCAGTGTCCTATTGTCTCTTTGTCAATGTGTCCCATTGTCTCTGTGTCTCTGTATGCCTTTGTCCCTGTGTCTCTGTGTCCCTGTGTCCCTGTGTCCCTGTGTCACTGTGTCCTTGTGTCTCTGTGTCTCTGTGTCTCTGTGTCCCTGTGTCTCTGTGTTCCTTTGTCCCTGTGTCCCAGTGTCCTATTGTTTCTCTGTCAATGTGTCCCATTGTCTCTGTGTCTCTGTATTCCTTTGTCCCTGTGTCTCTGTGTCCCTGTGTCCCTGTGTCCCTGTGTCTCTGTGTCCTTGTGTCTCTGTGTCCCTATATCCCTGTGTCTCTGTGTCCCTGTGTCCCTGTGTCTCTGTGTCCCTGTGTCTCTGTGTCCCTGTCTCTGTGTCTCTGTGTCCCTGTGTCACTGCGTCCTTGTGTCTCTGTGTCCCTGTATCCCTCTGTCCCTGTGTCTCTGTGTTCCTGTGTCCCTGTGTCCATGTATCCCTGTGTCCCTGTGTCCCTGTGTCCCTGTGTCCCTGTGTCTCTGTGTCCCTGTATCTAGGGTCCCTGTGTTCGTGTGTCCCTGTGTCCCAGTGTCCCATTGTCTCTGTGTCCCTGTTTCTCTATATCCCTGTGTCCCTGTGTCCCTGTTTCTTTGTGTTCCTTTGTCCCTGTGTCTCTGTGTCCCTGTATCCCTGTGTCCCAGTGTCCCAGTGTCCCATTGTCTCTGTGTCCCTGTGTCCCATTGTCTCTGTGTCCCTGTGTCCCTCTGTCCCTGTGTGCCTGGGTCCCTGTGTCCCTGTGCCCCATTGTCTCTGTGTCCCTGTGTCTCTGTGTTCCTTTGTCCCTGTGTCCCATTGTCTCTGGGTCCCTGTGTCCCTGTTTCCCTGTATCTCTGTGTTCCTTTGTCCCTGTGTCACATTGTCTCTGTGTCCCTGTGTTCCTGTGTCCTTGTTTCCCTGTGTTCCATTGTCTCTGTGTCCCTGTGTCTCTGTGTCCCTGTGTCCCTGTGTCCCTGTGTCTCTGTGTTCCTTTGTCGCTGTGTCCCATTGTCTCTGGGTCCCTGTGTCCCTGTGTCCCTGTTTCCCTGTATCTCTGTGTTCCTTTGTCCCTGTGTCTCTGTGTTCCTTTGTCCCTATGTCCCTGTGTCCCATTGTCTCTGTGTCCCTGTGTTCCTATGTCCTTGTTTCCCTGTGTCCCTGTGTCTCTGTGTCCCTGTGTCCCTGTGTCCCTGTGTCCCTGTGTCCCATTGTCTCTGTGTCCCTGTGTTCCTGTGTCCTTGTTTCCCTGTGTCCCTGTATCTCTGTGTCCCTGTGTCTCGTCTCTGTGTCTCTGTGTCCCTGTGTCTCTGTGTTCCTTTGTCCCTGTGTCCCAGTGTCCTATTGTCTCTTTGTCAATGTGTCCCATTGTCTCTGTGTCTCTGTATGCCTTTGTCCCTGTGTCTCTGTGTCCCTGTGTCCCTGTGTCCCTGTGTCACTGTGTCCTTGTGTCTCTGTGTCTCTGTGTCTCTGTGTCCCTGTGTCTCTGTGTTCCTTTGTCCCTGTGTCCCAGTGTCCTATTGTTTCTCTGTCAATGTGTCCCATTGTCTCTGTGTCTCTGTATTCCTTTGTCCCTGTGTCTCTGTGTCCCTGTGTCCCTGTGTCCCTGTGTCTCTGTGTCCTTGTGTCTCTGTGTCCCTATATCCATGTGTCTCTGTGTCCCTGTGTCCCTGTGTCTCTGTGTCCCTGTGTCTCTGTGTCCCTGTCTCTGTGTCTCTGTGTCCCTGTGTCACTGCGTCCTTGTGTCTCTGTGTCCCTGTATCCCTCTGTCCCTGTGTCTCTGTGTTCCTGTGTCCCTGTGTCCATGTATCCCTGTGTCCCTGTGTCCCTGTGTCCCCGTGTCTCTGTGTCCCTGTATCCCAGTGTCCCTGTGTTCGTGTGTCCCTGTGTCCCAGTGTCCCATTTTCTCTGTGTCCCTGTTTCTCTATTTCCCTGTGTCCCTGTGTCCCTGTTTCTTTGTGTTCCTTTGTCCCTGTGTCTCTGTGTCCCTGTATCCCTGTGTCCCAGTGTCCCAGTGTCCCATTGTCTCTGTGTCCCTGTGTCCCATTGTCTCTGTGTCCCTGTGTCCCTCTGTCCCTGTGTGCCTGGGTCCCTGTGTCCCTGTGCCCCATTGTCTCTGTGTCCCTGTGTCTCTGTGTTCCTTTGTCCCTGTGTCCCATTGTCTCTGGGTCCCTGTGTCCCTGTTTCCCTGTATCTCTGTGTTCCTTTGTCCCTGTGTCACATTGTCTCTGTGTCCCTGTGTTCCTGTGTCCTTGTTTCCCTGTATTCCATTGTCTCTGTGTCCCTGTGTCTCTGTGTCCCTGTGTCCCTGTGTCCCTGTGTCTCTGTGTTCCTTTGTCGCTGTGTCCCATTGTCTCTGGGTCCCTGTGTCCCTGTGTCCCTGTTTCCCTGTATCTCTGTGTTCCTTTGTCCCTGTGTCTCTGTGTTCCTTTGTCCCTATGTCCCTGTGTCCCATTGTCTCTGTGTCCCTGTGTTCCTGTGTCCTTGTTTCCCTGTGTCCCTGTGTCTCTGTGTCCCTGTGTCCCTGTGTCCCTGTGTCCCTGTGTCCCATTGTCTCTGTGTCCCTGTGTCCCATTGTCCCTGTGTCCCTGTGTCCCTGTGTCTCTGTGTCCCTGTGTCTCTGTGTCCCTGTGTCCCTGCGTCTCTGTGTCTCTGTGTCCCTGTATCCCTGTGTCCATGTGTCCCCGTGTCTCTGTGTCACTGTGTCAATGTGTCCATGTATCCCTGTGTCCCTGTGTCCCTGTGTCTCTGTGTCCCTGTGTCTCTGTGTCTCTGTGTCCCTGTGTCCCTGTATCCCTGTGTCCATGTATCCCTGTGTCCCTGTGTCCCTGTGTCCCTGTGTCTGTGTCCCTGTGTCCCTGTGTCCCTGTGTCCCATTGTCTCTGTGTCCCTGTGTCCCATTGTCTCTGTGTCTCTGTGTCCCTGTGTCTCTGTGTCGCTGTGTCCCTGTGTCTCTGTGTTCCTTTGTCCCTGTGTCCCTGTGTCCCATTGTCTCTGTGTCCCTGTGTCCCATTGTCTCTGTGTCCCTGTGTCCCATTGTCCCTGTGTCCCATTGTCTCTGTGTCCCTGTGCCCCTGTGTCCCAGTGTTCCTGTTTCTCTGTGTCCCTTTGTCCCTGTATCCCTGTGTCTCTGTGTCCCTGTGTCCCTGTGTCTCTGTGTTCCTTTGTTGCTGTGTCCCTGTGTCTCTGTGTCTCTGTGTCCCTGTGTACCTGTACCCTGTGTCCTGTGTCCCTGTGTCACTGTGTTCCTTTGTCCCTGTGTCCCTGTGTCTCTGTGTCCCTGTATCCCTGTGTCCCTGTGTCCCTGTGTCCCTGTGTCTCTGTGTCCCTGTCACCCTGTGTCCATGTGTTCATGTGCCCCTGTGTCTCTGTGTCCCTGTGTCTCTGTGTCCCTGTGTCTCTGTGTCCCTGCGTCTCTGTATCCCTGTGTCCCTGTGTCTCTGTGTCCCTGTGTCCCTGTTTCCCTGTGTCTCTGTGTCTCTGTGTCCCTGTTTCCCTGTGTCTCTGTGTCCCTGTGTCTCTGTGTCTCTGTGTCTCTCTTTCACTGTGTCTCTGTGTCCCCGTGATCCTGTGTCCCTGTGTCTCTGTGTCCCTGTGTTCCTTTGTCCCAGTGTCCCTGTACCTCTGTATCCCTGTATCCCTGTGTCTCTGTGTCCCTGTGATCCTTTGTCCCAGTGTCCCATTGTCTCTGTGTCCCTATGTCCCTGGGTCTCTGAATCCCTGTGTCCCTTTGTTCCTGTGTCCCCGTGTCCCCGTGTCCCCGTGTCCCCGTGTCCCCGTGTCGTCCCCGTGTCCCCGTGTCTCTGTGTCTTTGTGTCTTTGTGTCCCTGTGTCCCTGTGTCCCTGTGTCTCTGTGTCCCTGTGTCCCCGTGTCCCCGTGTCCCTGTGTCCCTGTGTCCCTGTATCCCTGTGTCTCTGTGTCTCTGTGTTCCTTTGTCCCAGTGTCCCATTGTCCCTGTGTCCCTGTGTCTCTGTGTCTCTGTGTCCCTGTGTCTCTGTGTCCCTGTGTCTCTGTGTCCCTGTGTCCCTGTGTCCCATTGTCTCTGTGTCCCTGTGTCCCATTGTCCCTATGTCCCTGTGTCCCTGTGTCTCTGTGTCCCTGTGTCTGTGTCCCTGTGTCTCTGTGTCGCTGTGTCCCTGTGTCTCTGTGTCCCTGTGTCCCTGTGTCCCTGTGTCCCATTGTCTCTGTGTCCCTGTGTCCCATTGTCTCTGTGTCCCTGTGTCCCATTGTCCCTGTGTCCGATTGTCTCTATGTCCCTGTGCCCCTGTGTCCCAGTGTTCCTGTTTCTCTGTGTCCCTTTGTCCCTGTATCCCTGTGTCTCTGTGTCCCTTTTTTCCCTGTGTCCCTGTGTCCCTGTGTCTCTGTGTTCCTTTGTTCCTGTGTCCCTGTGTCTCTGTGTCTCTGTGTCCCTGTGTACCTGTACCCTGTGTCCTGTGTCCCTGTGTCACTGTGTTCCTTTGCCCTGTGTCCCTGTGTCTCTGTGTCCCTGTATCCCTGTGTCCCTGTGTCCCTGTGTCTCTGTGTCCCTGTGTCCCTGTCACCCTGTGTCCATGTGTTCATGTGCCCCTGTGTCTCTGTGTCCCTGTGTCTCTGTGTCCCTGTGTCTCTGTGTCCCCGCGTCTCTGTATCCTTGTGTCCCTGTGTCTCTGTGTCCCTGTGTCCCTGTGTCCCTGTGTCTCTGTGTCCCTGTCACCCTGTGTCCATGTGTTCATGTGCCCCTGTGTCTCTGTGTCCCTGTGTCTCTGTGTCCCTGTGTCTCTGTGTCCCTGCGTCTCTGTATCCCTGTGTCCCTGTGTCTCTGTGTCCCTGTGTCCCTGTTTCCCTGTGTCTCTGTGTCTCTGTGTCCCTGTTTCCCTGTGTCTCTGTGTCCCTGTGTCTCTGTGTCTCCGTGTCTCTCTTTCACTGTGTCTCTGTGTCCCCGTGATCCTGTGTCCCTGTGTCTCTGTGTCCCTGTGTTCCTTTGTCCCAGTGTCCCTGTACCTCTGTATCCCTGTATCCCTGTGTCTCTGTGTCCCTGTGATCCTTTGTCCCAGTGTCCCATTGTCTCTGTGTCCCTATGTCCCTGGGTCTCTGAATCCCTGTGTCCCTTTGTTCCTGTGTCCCCGTGTCCCCGTGTCCCCGTGTCCCCGTGTCCCCGTGTCGTCCCCGTGTCCCCGTGTCTCTGTGTCTTTGTGTCTTTGTGTCTTTGTGTCCCTGTGTCCCTGTGTCCCTGTGTCTCTGTGTCCCTGTGTCCCCGTGTCCCCGTGTCCCTGTGTCCCTGTGTCCCTGTATCCCTGTGTCTCTGTGTCTCTGTGTTCCTTTGTCCCAGTGTCCCATTGTCCCTGTGTCCCTGTGTCTCTGTGTCTCTGTGTCCCTGTGTCTCTGTGTCCCTGTGTCTCTGTGTCCCTGTGTCCCTGTGTCCCATTGTCTCTGTGTCCCTGTGTCCCATTGTCCCTATGTCCCTGTGTCCCTGTGTCTCTGTGTCCCTGTGTCTCTGTGTCCCTGTGTCTCTGTGTCGCTGTGTCCCTGTGTCTCTGTGTTCCTTTGTCCCTGTGTCCCTGTGTCCCATTGTCTCTGTGTCCCTGTGTCCCATTGTCTCTGTGTCCCTGTGTCCCATTGTCCCTGTGTCCGATTGTCTCTATGTCCCTGTGCCCCTGTGTCCCAGTGTTCCTGTTTCTCTGTGTCCCTTTGTCCCTGTATCCCTGTGTCTCTGTGTCCCTTTTTTCCCTGTGTCCCTGTGTCCCTGTGTCTCTGTGTTCCTTTGTTCCTGTGTCCCTGTGTCTTTGTGTCTCTGTGTCCCTGTGTACCTGTACCCTGTGTCCTGTGTCCCTGTGTCACTGTGTTCCTTTGCCCTGTGTCCCTGTGTCTCTGTGTCCCTGTATCCCTGTGTCCCTGTGTCCCTGTGTCTCTGTGTCCCTGTGTCCCTGTCACCCTGTGTCCATGTGTTCATGTGCCCCTGTGTCTCTGTGTCCCTGTGTCTCTGTGTCCCTGTGTCTCTGTGTCCCCGCGTCTCTGTATCCTTGTGTCCCTGTGTCTCTGTGTCCCTGTGTCCCTGTGTCCCTGTTTCCCTGTGTCTCTGTGTCTCTGTGTCTCTGTGTCCCTGTTTCCCTGTGTCTCTGTGTCCCTGTGTCTCTGTGTCTCTGTGTCCCTCTTTCACTGTGTCTCTGTGTCCCCGTGATCCTGTGTCCCTGTGTCTCTGTGTCCCTGTGTTCCTTTGTCCCAGTGTCCCTGTACCTCTGTATCCCTGTATCCCTGTGTCTCTGTGTCCCTGTGATCCTTTGTCCCAGTGTCCCATTGTCTCTGTGTCCCTATGTCCCTGGGTCTCTGAATCCCTGTGTCCCTTTGTTCCTGTGTCCCCGTGTCCCCGTGTCCCCGTGTCCCTGTGTCTTTGTGTCTTTGTGTCTTTGTGTCTCTGTGTCCCTGTGTCTCTGTGTCTCTGTGTCCCTGTGTCCCCATGTCCCCGTGTCCCTGTGTCCCTGTGTCTCTGTGTCCCTGTGTCTCTGTGTCCCTGTGTTACTTTGTCCCAGTGTCCCATTGTCCTTGAATCCCTGTGTTCCTGTGTCCCCGTGATCCTGTGTCCCTGTATCCATGTATCTCTGTGTCCCTGTATCCCTGTGTCTCTGTGTCTCTGTGTTCCTTTGTCCCAGTGTCCCATTGTCCCTGTATCCCTGTGCCTCTGTGTCTCTGTGTCCCTGTGTCTCTGTGTTCCTTTGTCCCTGTGTCCCAGTGTCCTATTGTCTCTCTGTCAATGTGTCCCATTGTCTCTGTGTCTCTGTATTCCTTTGTCCCTGTGTCCCTGTTAACCTGTGTCCCTGTGTCTCTGTGTCCCTGTATCTCTGTGCCCCTGTGTCCCTGTGTCCCTGTGTCTCTGTATTCCTTTGTCCCTGTGTCTCTGTGTCCCTGTGTCCCTGTGTCCCTGTGTCCCTGTGTCTCTGTGTCCCTATATCCCTGTGTCTCTGTGTCCCTGTGTCTCTGTGTCTCTGTGTCCGTGTGTTCCTGTGTCCCCGTGTCTCTGTGTCCCTGTGTCCCTGTGTCTCTGTATCCCTGTGTCCCTGTGTCCCCGTGTCTCTGTGTCCCTGTGTCCCTGTGTCTCTGTATCCCTGTGTCCCTGTGTCCCTGTGTCTCTGTGTCCCTGTGTCCCTGTGTCTCTGTGTCCCTGTGTCCCTGTGTCCCTGTGTCCCTGTGTCTCTGTGTCTCTGTGTCCCTGTGTCCCTGTGTCTCTGTGTCCCTGTGTCTCTGTGTCCGTGTGTTCCTGTGTCCCCGTGTCCCTGTATCCTTGTGTCGCTGTGTCTCTGTGTCCCTGTCTCTGTCTCTGTGTCCCTGTGTCTCTGTGTCCGTGTGTTCCTGTGTCCCCGTGTCCCTGTATCCTTGTGTCGCTGTGTCTCTGTGTCCCTGTCTCTGTGTCTCTGTGTCCCTGTGCCTCTGTGTCGCTGTGTCCCTGAGTCTCTGTTTCCGTGTGTTCCTGTGTCCCCGTGTTCCTGTGTCCCTGCGTCCCTGTGTCCCTGTTGTAGAATTTAGCAATATCTCGCAAAGATTCCAGGTACCTTTCCCATACAGAGGAGAAGAATCCCTTTCTGGGCTTTTAAAATGAGTTTAAAGGGGCAGACGAAGCCTGCGGGGGATAAAAGGGGATGCATTCATGGAGACCCCCCCCTCCCCCCAGTGTTTGAACTCATAGGAAAGAGAATTCAAAATGGACCTAAATTAGAGAAGCCTGAGATCCCCTAAACATCGATGGGAAGGAGCATATCAATTTTAAGATTCTACAACATTTTGGCTGCGAAAAAGATTTACCAAATACAGGAGGTGGGGCCGACGTCTGAAGCAAATTCGTGTATTAAAGACCCCAGGCTATTCACCCCCTAAGAGATAATCGAATTACCCAATCAAGCACAATGGAAATCATGGTCATGAAACTGGACAATCCTAAAACAATGCAAACCCAGTGATAGCACTTCTCACACCCTAATCGAGTTACTGCTGACAAAGGAGACATTTGAAAATCAATGGACAGAACAATTTAAACAGAGCCCAAGAGATTTGATGGGAGATAACGGAGCTTTTTTGGGGGGATATATCTATCCCCCAGTTTTACAAGGAAAAACTGGCAGAACACAGAAACTCGCAGAACACAGGAGAGGAGCAGAACACAGACTGTAACTCGCATAGACTCTAGCAGAACACAGAAACTAGCAGAACACAGACTGTAACTCACACAGACTCTAGCAGAACACAGAAACTAACAGAACACAGACTGGAACTCGCACAGACTCGAACAAGGACACAGACTGGAACACAGACACAGACACAAGCAGCCTGCTTCCTCTACAGTGAAGGAATGGAATAGTGAAGGAAACTACCAGAACTCATCAAGAACTGACCGAGCACAAGGCCCATGAAACGGAAGGTTGTCAGCAACAAAATTGACAACCGCTCTACAATCTACTTCTGAACAACCCAACGGGGAGGAGAAATTACCAAAAGGGACTAACTAAAACTATTCATAACCAAAGAAAGTGGGATCTTACCCCATACATCCAAAACGCAACTTACCGCATCAACGGACGCACCCCAACCGAAGACTACGCAGTCCGAAGTCCTCTCCTCCGTCCGGGGTGCGGCCTCGCCTAGAAGGCCAAGTGCAGCGAACCCCGAAACCGTGATTCACCGGCAACTGTCTAAAGGGATTGGTGAGCATAGCCCCTGAACCTCCAGAGCTATAACTTAGTAAGTTAGGGGAATTGGGAGGGAGAAGGCTGGGATAACTTGTGTAAATGTATCTGCATTCTCCTTTTTACCCCATTTAGAGTTTAAGCTGTATTCTTTTCCCCACAGGCTTTAATTGGACAATTTATTCAATGTGTTGTACCCCTCAGTGTGTATTGGTCTGTGTGTGTTATTAAAGGTGTGCCTTTTACTTCTTTTTAAACACAATAAAGCCATACCTGCTTCCTACCTTGAAACCGATTGTCTGTCCAAGTCTGTCACAGTCCCTTCATAATTCCAGTGTCTAGAACCAAGGGTGTGGGAGCGATTCGGAACCGCTCATATAAGGTCAGAAGGGAAAGCTGACCCCCTGCAAACCACCCCTTACACATGGCGACCCAGATGGGACACTGGTACAAGGGACGTGATAAGAGAAAGACTGGTTTCAGGAAACGAAGCAAAATGGAAGAGGGGATTTCCTTGTATGTGTTTAAGAGGGTAAATGTGGCTAAGGAGTGGCTACTCGATCTGTTGTATGCTGAGTGTCCAGAAGATGCTGCAGCTCAATGGACCGAGAGCAAGGACCATAAAAGGTCGATAGAGAAGGTCATTTGGCTAATTTGCCTTCAGCAACAGATCCGGCTTCTAGATGAGGAGAATGAGAAATTAAAGGGAGTATTGAGACAGGCAGAAGAGAGGTCCAGCACAAGGGCCACAGTCGGTGAAAGGCTGTGGACAGAGGTGGGACAGTTAAAAGAAAGTAGAGAGCTCACAAAAGAAAGGTACAAAACCCAACTGGACCTTTTACAGTGTCAGATTATTGAAGCCAAGAATAGCGAACTGGCATTGCGGGAAGAGAATTCCTGCCTCACCAAGCAAGTTAAAGAGTATGGGGAAAGGGTGAGAGACGTTCAGGTAGCCTATAAGGTAGCCAGTACTAGGGAATTTGAGGCAGGAGACCATGGCCCCTGCCAGCAGCAGATCCAAAGCTTGAACCTTGCTCTATCCCAGGCTAAAGGCATGGTGTGCCTGATAAACCCGGGTTTAGCCCAGGAACACCTGGTTGGGCAAGGAGAAACCCCTCAGTCACCTCCTGCAGCTCCCAGGGGTGTCAGCCAGAGTGCGGGGCAGGCAAGGATTACAAACTACCAACACCGGCAGCCCCGAGTTTTAACTCGGCTTGGCAGCAGTGGGAAGCGGGCGAACCAATACAAGAAGGGCCGGAACCAGGGCCAATGCACACGGTCCGGCAGCAGAAGTTTGGCCCGCCTGATGCCAATGGGACAGCAGGACCTCTAGAAAGCAACTTCGTAGTCCCCCACGACACCCAAAAACTGAGGGCTATGATAGGCGACCTAAGTAAGCTCACCCAACAGGGGGATCCCTCGGTACACTTCATGGAAGTGGAACACACAGGGGATATTAACGGGTGCGATGATTCAGAGCAGGCTAAGCTGTTGCTCTTCTCGCTAGACACCAAGCTGTGCCATTCCCTCTCTGCAGACAGCAGAAAGGGGCGAAACACGTACGCTACGGTTAAGGAGGAGGTTCTAGAGGCCATGGGTATGAACGACGGGAGTCCTTTCTCCCGAGTGGAGAAGACAGTGCAGCTCGATGAGGAGACTCCACAGGCTTTCGCCGACAGGTTGTGGCCGGTCTACGAAAGGGCCTGTAGTGGGGTTCTTGACCGGGCCCAGCTGAACCCTAATGAATGGGCTCACTGGCTCCGCAGCCTGGTGGCAAACAGCTTACCTGGAGTAAAGGCAAAAGCCGAGGTCTGGTTTGATCCAAGAGATCCCAGAACCACCGAGGAGACAGTGGTCAGACAGTTGACACTGGCTGACCGGAACGGTAGAGGGACAGAGGAGCCCTCCTCTAAATGGAGGGTCCATGAGATTAAACCCAGCCAAAGCAAGAGAGAGTGGCATCAGGAAGGTGGGAACCCTCCCCACAAAGGGGGCGAGTGTTTTGGGAGTGGGAAAAGTGGGCACTGGAGGAAGGATTGTAGGAACCCCTGGAAAGAGACTAAGGGAAAGGCCACTTCAGCCCCAGCCCGTAATGCCGGGGCAGGAACACCTGACTCATATGAGACACTCGTAGCCGCCCTACAGACACTCATAAACGGACAGGGAGCAGTAGCTATCGCAACCAGTCCAGTAGCTGGTACGGTAAAACCCTCTGCTCCAACCCACCCAGATGCATGACTAGAGCCAGCGCAGCCTGTGTACCTGTGCTCCCTAGAGTACGATGCCTGGAAGAGACCGTGCGTTACGATGGAGGTGGAGAAAGTGAAAGGGACCTACCTGCTAGATACCGGTGCTTCCAGAACCCTTGTATTTTCAGATAACCCAGCTACCTCACCTCTATCGAACGGGGTCCCGTACAGTCTAGTGGGGTTCACAGGCAATGAGCAAACTGGTTCGTTTTCCATCCCGCTCACCATTCAGTTAGGGACACTCAAAACCAAATGGAAGTGTGTCCTGATGAAATGGGAGCAGAAGAGAAAAGGGATCCTGGGGGCTGATTTTATCATTGGCCACCAGATCCTAGTGGATCTCAGGAACCACTGTCTATGGGGAGCCATCGTGACTGACAGGGAAGGTGAGGTGGCGGTGATCCCAGAAAAAGGGGCCAAGGGAACATTGTGTACCGTGAAGCCAAAGGAGGGTTATGACTTGGAATTACTGGTCAGTAACACCCCAGTGGAGTACCAGGCATATGTACGGGCACACCTTGCAGCATTTGCCACCCACAAACATGACTGTGGTCGGGTAACAGGGGTGGAAGTTAGTATAGTAGGAGACCCCATGACCCGACCACAAAAGCAATATAACTTCCCCAGGGAGGCAGAGGCAGACCTGACAACAGCGCTGGGATCACTGGTAGAGCAAGGGGTGTTAAGACCGATAGCAACCCATGTGAACTCTCCACTGTGGCCGGTTAAGAAACCGGACAATTCATGGAGGGCCACCGTGGACTATCGAGTACTAAATAAGAATATCCCTGCCTGTGCTCCCACTGTAGCAGCTGTAGCGGATCTCAAAGTGAGTATTCCAGCATCCGCGACCACTTTCACGGTGCTGGACATTTCAAATGGGTTCTAGTCCATTCCTTTAAAACGGGAGGACCAGCACAAGTTCGCCTTTACCTTTAAGGGCCAACAATACACGTGGAACTGTCTTCCCCAAGGCTTTCACAATAGTCCCAGCATTTTTCACCAATGTATGGCGAACTGTTTAAAGGGCTTTAGCAGACCCCAGCAGTTGGTGCAGTATGTGGATGACCTGCTCCTGTTCACCGATCAGGGGGAGGAGCATGGCCCACTGCTGGCTGAGCTGCTGGAGCTGCTAAAAGAAGAAGGGTTTAAAGTAAACCCCAAGAAGGCACAGATTGGCCAGAAGGAAGTCAAATTCCTGGGGCTGACTGTGCGCGCTGGGGAAAGGGCCATAGACAAGGCTAGAAGGGAGGCAGTACAGGAGTTACCAGCCCCCAACACAGTGACAGGGGTAAGATCCTTTCTCGGGCTCACCGGGTACTGCAGAGACTTCATTGAGGATTATGCAGCCACTGCAGCCCCTCTGCTCAGGCTCCTACACAAGGGTGTAGAGTGGGACTGGGATGAGGGTTGCGAGGCAGTATTTAATCAGCTCAAGAAGGACTTGCAGACCGCGCCAGCCTTAGGAGCGAGAGATGTAGGAAAGGAGTTTTTCCTGGAGGTGGCAGCCAGCGGGGACAGTTTGAGCTCAGTGCTGCTTCAAGAGCGGCACGGCCAGCTGAGACCGGTGGTATACTCCTCACAGATGTGGAGAAGGGGTACTCCAATTGCGAGAGACACCTCCTAGCCACACATTGGGCAGTGAAAAGATCCTTGATCTTCACGGGAGGGTCTCCTCTAACACTCCTAACCCACCACACAGCTACTAAGATGCTCCTCGATGGGAGGATTAAGGACGGGATGGTGAGCAGTGCCCGCATTGCTCGCTGGACCCTGCTCCTGTCCCAGATGGACCTCAGAGTAGAAGGCCCCCGCGGGCCAAGGCTCGCAGCCAACCTAATCTATCCAGGGAAAGCCCACAGGTGCTCCATAGAAGGGGTATGGGAGGTAAACATTGGTCTTCGGGTGGGGTTACACCCTACAGGCCGGGACATCTCCGTGGACGGGTCCAGCACAGTATCTGCTGGTGAACGACTCACTGGGTGCGGAGTCTATGACCCAAGGGCAGGTATTGCCCTGGCAATCAAGCTCCCCAGCACCATGAGCGCAGAGCACGCTGAACTGTCCGCAGTAATGTACGTGGTGACCCACCCCGAGGAATTCCCTACCCCGTACACGATTTGCTCGGACAGTATGTTCACCTGCAATTCATGTCCGGAGTACCTGGCTATCTGGTCCCGTCGCGGATACACGTCCGCTGACGGGAGACCCCTGGCAATCAAGCCCCTGCTGGAGAAAATCATGACAGTGGTGGGGGAAGAAGGAAAGGTTTACATACATAAGGTGAAGGTCCATTCAAAAACCGAACCCCGTGCAGAGGGAAACCAACAGGCTGACAAACTGGCCAAAGAAGGTGCCCGCACGGGAAAGTTCTGGGACCCCTATGACACCGGCCGCATAGCAGCGGTCAAGAATAAGAACAGGGCAGCAGAGAGTACAGAGATAGCTTTGGCCCCGGACTTAAAAACAGTTCAGGCACAGGACCCGGTCCTGAAAGCTGTCCTGAACGCGCTAGCTAGAGGAGAGAGAGTAGAAGGTCCGTACGGCACAGCAGCCATTACCGTTAAGGAAGGCATGCTGTTTAAAGAGGGACAATGGGTCGTGCTGCAGCAGCACCAGAGGGAATTCCTAAAACTGGCCCATGAGAGTCCGGGAGTGGGACACCCCGGGCCTGAGATCACCTGGCAACGGGTGGAACAGGCAGGATGGTGGCCGGGACTCAGGGAGGACGTCCGCGAGTTCTGTGCGAACTGCCTGGTGTGTGCTGCGAACAACCCTGACCCCCAGAAAAGAAAGGTGTCCCTAGGACACGTCAGGAGGGTAGAGGGACCATGGCAGTTAAACCAAATTGACTACATCGGGCACCTACCCACCGCCCAGGGAGGCTACAAATACTGCCTAGTCCTGGTAGACGTGTTCTCAAAATGGGTTGAAGCCTTCCCCTGCCGAACAGCCACCGCACTAGGAACAGCTAAGATTCTAGTGAGGGAAGTGTTCTCCCGGTGGGGACTCCCACAGTATGTGGAGTCGGGCCAGGGGAGCCATTTCACCGGGCAGGTAATGCAGGCAACCCTTAAGGTGCTCGGCATTGAGGGGAAATGGCACGTTGCCCACAATCCACAATCATCGGGTATTGTGGAGCATTTAAACCGCACCATTAAAGAAAGGCAGTGGAAGGAAACGGGAGACTCACCCCAAAAGTGGGTGGAGGTCTTACCGTAGGTCCTAATGGGGATCCGAGCTAGCCAGTCAAAGAGCACCGGGTGTTTCCCATACGAGCTCATGGCTGGCCAGATCATGCGGACCCCCACCCAGGGTGCATTCCATCTGGACCAGGAGACTTACCAATTTTCAGTGAGGCTAATCTTTTTAGTAAGTCCTCTATAGATATGTAAAGTGAAAAAGGTTAGTAAAGTCAAAAGTAGGTCCCCTGCAGTCAGAATCAGGGGAAGTCATAACGGGGAACAAAGAAATGGCAGACCAATTGAACAAGTACTTTGGTTCGGTATTCACTGAGGAGGACACAAACAACCTTCAGGATATAAAAGGGGTCAGAGGCTCTAGTAAGAAGGAGGAACTGAGGGAAATCCTTATTAGTCGGGAAATTGTGTTGGGGAAATTGATGGGATTGAAGGTCGATAAATCACCAGGGCCTGATGGTCTGCATCCCAGAGTATTAAGGAGTAGCCTTGGAAATAGCGGATGCATTGACAGTCATTTTCCTACATTCCATAAACTCTGGATCAGTTCCTATGGAGTGGAGGGCAGCCAATGTAACCCCACTTTTTAAAAAAGGAGGGAGAGAGAAAACAGGGAATTATAGATCGGTCAGCCTGACATCGGTAGTGGGTAAAATGATGGAATCAATGATTAAGGATGTCATAGCAGCGCATTTGGAAAGAGGTGACATAATAGGTCCAAGTCAGCATGGATTTGTGAAAGGGAAATCATGCTTGAAAAATCTTCTGGAATTTTTTGAGGATGTTTCCAGCAGAGTTGACAAGGAGGAACCAGTTGATGTGATGTATTTGGACTTTTAGAAGGCTTTCGGCAAGGTCCCACACAAGAGATTAATGTGCAAAGTTAAAGCACATGGGATTGAGGGTAGTGTGCTGACATGGATTGAGAACTGGTTGTCAGACAGGAAGCAAAGAGTAGGAGTAAATGGGTACTTTCAGAATGGCAGGCAGTGACTAGTGGGGTACTGCAAGGTTCTGTGCTGGGGCCCCAGCTGTTTACATTGTACATTAATGATTTAGATGAGGGGATTAAATGTAGTATCTCCAAATATGCGGATGACATTAAGTTGGGTGGCAGTGTGAGCTGCGAGGAGGATGCTATGAGGCTCCAGAATGATTTGGATAGGTTAGGTGAGTGGGTAAATGCATGGCAGATGAAGTATAATGTGGATAAATGTGAGGTTATCCACTTTGGTGCTAAAAACAGAGAGAAAGACTATTATCTGAATGGTGACAGATTAGGAAAAGGGGAGGTGCAACGAGACCTGGGTGTCATGGTACATCAGTCATTGAAGGTTGGCATGCAGGTGCAGCAGGCGGTTAAGAAAGCAAATGGCATGTTGGCCTTCATAGCCAGGGGATTTGAGTACAGGGACAGGGAGGTGTTACTACAGTTGTACAGGGCCTTGGTGAGGCCACATCTGGAGTATTGTGTACAGTTTTGGTCTCCTAACCTGAGGAAGGACATTCTTGCTATTGAGGGAGTGCAGCAAAGGTTCACCAGACTGATTCCCGGGACGGCGAGACTGACATATCAAGAAAGATTGGATCAACTGGGCTTGTATTCACTGGAGTTCAGACGAATGAGAGGGGACCTCATAGAAACGTTTAAAATTCTGATGGGTTTAGACAGGGTAGATGCAGGAAGAATGTTCCCAATGTTGGGGAAGTCCAGAACCAGGGGTCACAGTCTAAGGATAAGGGGTAAGCCATTTAGGACCGAGATGAGGAGAAACTTCTTCACCCAGAGAGTGGTGAACCTGTGGAATTCTCTTCCACAGAAAGTAGTTGAGGCCAATTCACTAAATATATTCAAAAAGGAGTTAGATGTAATCCTTACTATTAGGGAGATCAAGGGAAATGGCGAGAAAGTAGGAAGGGGGTACTGAAGTTGCATGTTCAGCCATGAACTCATTGAATGGTGGTGCAGGCTCGAAAGGCCGAATGGCCTACTCCTGCACCTATTTTCTATGTTTCTATGTTCCTATGAGACCAGTCCTTACAACCGTTGCAAAGATGAGCCGTCCAATCAGTCAGATTGTTTACTGTGGGGTAATCTTGTAATCATGCCTAAGAAAGGTAGAGAAAAATTTGTACGTGAACTATATAGCACTCATCCTGGTATTGTCATGATGAAAGCCATTGCTAGGTCTCATGTATGGTGGCCTAGAATTGACTCTGATCTGGAATCATGTGTGCATCAGTGCAATGCCTACATGCAGCTATGTAAAGTACCAGCGGAATCTCCGCTGAGTCTTTGGTCGTGGCCATCTAAACCATGGTCGAGGATCCACATCGATTTTGCGGGCCCTTTCCTGTGAAAGATGTTTTTTGTTGTGGTGAATGCATATTCAAAGTAGATAGAGTGTATTATTATGTCATTCAGTACATCTACAGCTAATAGTGAGAGCCTTTATGTCATGTTTGCTACTCATGGTTTGCCTGACATTGTTGTGAGCGACAACGGATCTTACTTCAAAAGTCTTGAGTTTCAGGAGTTCATGAAACATAGAAACATAGAAAATAGGTGCAGGAGTAGGCCATTCGGCCCTTCGATCCTGCACCACCATTCAATATGATCATGGATGATCATGCACTTCAGTACCCCATTACTGCTTTCTCTCCATACCCCTTGATCCCTTTTACTGTAAGGGCCACAACTAACTCACTTTTGAATATATCTAATGATCTGGCCTCAACAACTTTCTGTGGTAGAGAATTCCCACATGCTCACAACAGTGAAGAAGTTTTTCCTCATCTCGCTCATAAATGGCTTACCCCTTATCCTTAGACTGTGACCCCTGGTTCTGGCTTCCCCAACATCGGGAACATTCTTCCTGCATCTAACCTGTCCAATCCCGTCAGAATTTTATATGATTCTATGAGATCCCCTCTCATTCTTCTAGATCCAGTCTTTCTTCATATGTCAGTATGTCATCCCGGGAATCAGTCTGGTGAAACTTCGCTGCACTCCCTCAATAGCAAGAATATCCTTCCTCAGATTAGGAGACCAAAACTGAACATAATATTCCAGGTGAGGCCTCACCAAGGCCCTGTACAACTGCAGTAAGACCTCCCTGCTCCTATACTCAAATCGCCTAGCTATGAAGGCTAACATGCCATTTGCCTTCTGCACTGCCTGCTGTACCTGTATGCCAACTTTCAATGACTGATGTACCATGACATCCAGGTCTCGTTGCACCTCCCCTTTTACTAATCTGTCACCATTCAGATAATAATTTGCCTTCCTGTTTTTACCACCAAAGTGGATAACCTCACATTTGTCTACATTATACTACATCTGCCATGTATTTGCCCACTCACCTAACCTGTCCAAGTCACCCTCTTAGCATCCTCCTCACAGCTCACACTGCCACCATGCTTAGTGTCATCTGCAAACTTGGAGATATTACATTCAATTTCTTTGTCTAGATCATTAATGTATATTGTAAATAGTTGGGGTCCCAGCACTGAACCTTGCAGTACTCCACTAGTCACTGCCTGCTATTCTGAAAAGGACCCATTTATTCCTACTCTTTGCTTCCTGTCTGCCAACCAGTTCTCTATCCACGTCAGTTCATTACCCCCAATACCATGTGTTTTAATTTTGCACACTAATCTCTTGTGTGGGACCTTGTCAAAAGTCTTTTGAAAGTCTAAATACACCACATCCACTGGCTCGACCTTGTCCACTCTACTAGTTACATCCTCAAAAAAGTCTAGAAGATTTGTCAAGCATGATTTCCTTTCATAAATCCATGCTGACTTGGACCAATCCTGTCACTGCTTTCCAAATGCACTGCTATTACATCTTTAATAATTGATTCCAACATTTTCCCCACCACCGATGTCAGGCTGACCGGTCTATAATTACTTGTTTTCTCTCTCCCTCCTTTTTTAAAAAAGTGGGGTTACATTAGCTACCCTCCAGTCCATAGGAACTGATCCAGAGTCAATAGAATATTGGAAAATGATCACCAATGCATCCCCTATTTCTAGGGCCACTTCCTTAAGTACTCTGGGATGCAGACTATCAGGCCCCAGGGATTTATCGGTCTTCAATCCCATCAATTTTCCTTACACAATTTTCTGACTAAGGATTTCTTTTAGTTCCTCCTTCTCGCTAGACCCTCGGTCCCCTAGTATTTCCGGAAGGTTATTTGTGTCTTCCTTAGTGAAGACAGAACCAAAGTATTTGTTCAATTGGTCTGCCATTTCTTTGTTCCCCATTATAAATTCACCTGATTCTGACTGTAAGGGACCCACATTTGTCTTCACTAATCTAGGTAAAAAAACGGGATGAAGTCTTATAAGGTGAATTTAGGGAGCTAGGAGTTAAATTAAAAAGTAGGACCGCAAAGGTAGTAATCTCAGGATTGCACCAGTGCCAGTGCTAGTCAGAGTAGGAATCGCAGGATAGCTCAGATGAATATGAGGCTTGAGCAGTGGTGCAGAAAGGAGGGATTCAAATTCCTGGAACATTGGAACCGGTTGTGGGGGAGGTGGGACCAGTACAAACCGGACGACCTGCACCTGAGCAGGACCGGAACCAATGTCCTAGGGGGAGTGCTTGCTAGTGCTGTTGGGGAGGTGTTAAACTAATATGGCAGGGGGATGGGAACCTATGCAGGGAGACAGAGGGAAGTAGAATGGGTTCAGAAGCAAAAGATAGAAAGAAGAAAAGTTAAAGTGGAGGGCAGAGAAACCAAAAAGGGCCACATTACAGCAAAATTCTAAAGGGGCAAAGTGTGTTAAAAAAGACAAGCCTGAAGGCTCTGTGCCTCAATACAAGGAATATTCGTAATAAGATGGACGAATTAACTTCACAGGCAGCAATTAATTAATATGATATAATTGGCATCACGGAGACATGGCTCCAGGGTGACCAAGGCTGGGAACTCAACATTCAGGGATATTCAACATTCAGGAAGGATAGACAGAAAGGAAAATGAGGTGGGGTAGCATTGCTGGTTAAAGAGGAAATTAACGCAATCGTAAGGAAGGATCTTAGCTTGGATGATGTGGAATCTGTATGGGTGGAGCTATGGAATACCAAAGGGCAGAAAATGCCAGTGGGAGTTGTGTATAGACCACCAAACAGTAGTCGTGAGGTTGGGAACATTAGGGACATGTGCAATAAAGGTACCGCAGTTATCATGGGCGACTTTAATCTACATATGGATTGGGCTAACCAAACTGGTAGCAATACGGTGGAGGAGGATTTCCTGGAGTGTATTAGGGATTGCTTTCTAGACCAATATGTCGAGGAACCAACTAGAGGGCTACCCATCCTAGACTGGGTGATGTGTAATGAGAAAGGACTAATTAGCAATCTTGTTGTGCGAGGCCCCTTGGGGAAGAGTGACCATAATTAATTTATTAAGATGGAGAGTGACACAGTTAATTCAGAGACGATGGTCCTGAACTTAAGGAAAGGTAACTTCGATGGTGTGAGACGTGAATTGGTTAGAATAGACTGGCGAATGATACTTAAAGGGCTGACTGTGGATAGGCAATGGTAAACATTTAAAGATCACATGGATGAACTTCAACAATTGTACATCCCTGTGTGGAATAAAAATAAAACGGGGAAGGTGGCTCAACTGTGACTAACAAGGGAAATTAAGGATAGTGTTAAATCCAAGGAAGAGGCATATAAATTGGCCAGAAAAAGCAGCAAACCTGAAGACTTAGAGAAATTTAGAATTCAGCAGAGGAAGACAAAGGGTTTAATTAGGAGGGGGAAAATAGATTATGAGAGGAAGCTTGCAGGGAATCTAAAAACTGACTGCAAAAACTTTTATAGATTTGTGAAGAGCAAAAGATTAGTGAAGACAAACGTAGATCCCTTGCAGTCAGATTCAGGTGAATTTATAATGGGGAACAAAGAAATGGCAGACCAGTTGAACAAATACTTTGGTTCTGTCTTCACGAAGGAAGACACAAATAACCTTCCAGAAATACTAGGGGACCGAGGGTCGAGTGAGAAGGAGGAAATCCTTATTAGGTAGGAAATTGTGATCGGGAAATTGATGGGGTTGAAGGCCGATAAATCCCTGGGGCCTGATAGTCTGCATCCCAGGGTACTTAAGGAAGTGGCCCTAGAAATAGTGGATGCATTGGTGATCATTTTCCAACAGTCTATCGACTCTGGATCAGTTCCTATGGACTGGAGGGTAGCTAATGTAACACCACTTTTTAAAAAAGGAGGGAGAGAGAAAACGGGTAATTATAGATCAGTTAGCCTGACATCAGTAGTGAGGAAAATGTTGGAATCAATTATTAAAGATGAAATAGCAGCGCATTTTCAAAGCAGTAACAGGATCCGTCCAAGTCAACATAGATTTATGAAGGGGAAATCATGCTTGACAAATCTTCTGGAATTTTTGGAGGATGTAACTAGCAGAGTGGACAAGGGAGAACCAGTGGATGTGGTGTATTTGGACTTTCAAAAGGCTTTTGACAAGGTCGCACACAAGAGATTGGTGTGCAAAATTAAAGCACATGGTATTGGGGGTAATGTACTGACGTGGATAGAGAACTGGTTGGCAGACAGGAAGCAGAGGGTTGGGATAAACGGGTCCTTTTCAGAATGGCAGGCAGTGACTAGTGGAGTGTCGCAGGGCTCAGCGCTGGGACTCCAGCTCTTTACAATATACATTAACGATTTAGATGAAGGAATTGAGTGGAATATCTCCAAGTTTGCAGATGACACTAAACTGGGTGGCGGTGTGAGCTGTGAGGAGGACGCAGGCTGACTTGGACAGGTTAGGTGAGTGGGAAAATGCATGGCAGATGCAGTATAATGTGGATAAATGTGAGGCTATCCACTTTGGGGGCAAAACCACGAGGGCAGAATATTATCTGAATGGTGGCAGATTAGGAAAAGGGTAGGTGCAACGAGACCTGGGTGTCATGGTACATCAATCATTGAAAGTTGGCATGCAGGTACAGCAGGCGGTGAAGAAGGCAAATGGTATGTTGGTCTTCATAGCGAGGGGATTTGAGTATGGGAGCAGGGAGGTCTTACTGCAGTTGTACAGGGCCTTGGTGAGGCCTCACCTGGAATATTGTGTTCAGTTTTGGTCTCCTAATCTGAGGAAGGACATTCTTGCGATTGAGGGAGTGCAGCAAAGGTTCACCAGACTGATTCCCAGGATGGCAGAACTGACATATAAGGAGAGACTGGATCGACTGGGCCTGTATTCACTGGAGTCTAGAAGGATGAGAGGGGATCTCACAGAGACATAAAAAATTCTGAGGGGACTGGACAGGTTAGATGCAGGAAGAATGTTCCCGATGTTGGGGAAGTCCAGAACCAGAGGACACATATCAGGATAAGGGGTAAGCAGTTTATGACTGAGATGAGGAGAAACTTCTTCATTCAGAGAGTTGTTAACCTGTGGAATTATCTGCTGCAGAGAGTTGTTGTTGCCAGTTCATTAGATATATTCAAGAGGGAGTGAGATATGGCACTTACGGCTAAAGGGATCAAGGGGTATGGAGAGAAAGCAGGAAAGGGGTACTGAAGTAATGATCAGCCATGATTTAATTCCCCACACTCACTGACACACTGCCCCACACTCACTGCCCCACACTCACTGCCTCACACTCTCTGACACGCTGCCGCACACTCACTGACACACTGCACCACACTCTCTGACACGCTGCCCCACACTCACTGACACACTGCCCCACACTCACTGCCCCACACTCACTGCCTCACACTCTCTGACACGCTGCCCCACACTCACTGACACACTGCCTCACACTCACTGACACACTGCCTCACACTCACTGCCTCACACACACTGACACACTGCCCCACACTCACTGACACGCTGCCCCACACTCACTGACACATTGCCCCACACTCACTGACACTCACGGACACACTGCCCCACACTCTCTGACACGCTGCCCCACACTCACTGACACTCACTGACACACTGCCCCACACTCACTGACACTCACTGACACACTGCCCCACACTCACTGACACAATGCCCCACAATCTCTGACACACTGCCCCACACTCACTGACACACTGCCCCACACTCACTACCTCACACTCACTGACACACTGCCCCACACTCACTGACACACTGCCTCACACTCACTGACACACTGCCCCACACTCACTGCCCCACACTCACTGACACACTGCCCACACTCACTGACAGACTGCCTCACACTCACTGACTCGCTGACATGCTGCCCCACACTCACTGACACACTGCCTCACACTCTCTGACATGCTGCTCCACACTCACTGACACACTGCCTCACACTCACTGACACTCACTGACACATTGCCCCACACTCACTGCCTCACACTCACTGACACACTGCCCCACACTCATTGACACACTGCCCCACACTCACTACCCCACACTCACTGACACACTGCCTCACACTCACTGACACACTGCCCCATACTCACTGACACACTACCCCACACTCTCTGACACACTGCCCCACACTCACTGACACACTGCTCCACAATCTCTGACAAACTGCCCACACTCACTGACACACTGCCTCACACTCACTGACACACTGCCCCACAATTACTGACCCACACTCACTGACACACTGCCCCACACTCACTGACACACTGCCCCACACTCACTGCCTCACACTCACTGACACACTGCCCCAGACTCACTGACACACTGCCCCACACTCACTGACACACTGCCCCACACTCACTGACACACAGCCTCACACTCACTGACACACTGACCCACACTCACTGACACACTGCCCCACAATTACTGACCCACACTCACTGACACACTGCCCCACACTCACTGACACACTGCCCCACACTCACTGCCTCACACTCACTGACACACTGCCCCAGACTCACTGACACACTGCCCCACACTCACTGACACACTGCTCCACACTCACTGCCCCACACTCACTGACACACTGCACCACACTCTCTGACATGCTGCCTCACACTCACTGACACACTGCCCCAAACTCACTGCCTCACACTCTCTGACACGCTGCCCCACACTCACTGACACACTGCCCCACACTCACTGAAACACTGCCCCACACTCACTGATATACTGCCCCACAATCTCTGACACACTGCCTCACACTCACTGACACTCTGCCCCACACTCACTGCCCCATACTTACTGACACGCTGTCCCACACTCACTGACACACTGCCCCACTCTCACTGACACGCAAGGACACACTGCCGCATACTCTCTGACACTCACTGACACACTGCCCCACACTCACTGACACTCACTGACACACTGCCCCACACTCACTGACATACTGCCCCACAATCTCTGACACACTGCCCTACACTCACTGACACACCGCCCCACACTCACTGCCTCACACTCACTGACACACTGCCCCACACTCACTGACAACTGCCTCACACTCACTGACACACTGCCCCACACTCACTGCCTCACACTCACTGACACACTGCCCCACACTCACTGACACACTGCCCCACATTCACTGACACACTGCCTCACACTCACTGACACACTGCCCCATAATCACTGCGTCACACTCACTGACACACTGCCTCACATTCACTGACACACTGCCCGACACTCACTGCCTCACACTCACTGACACACTGCCCCACACTCACTGACATACTGCCCCACATTCACTGACACACTGTCTCACACTCACTGACACACTGCCCCATACTCACTGCGTCACACTCACTGACACACTGCCTCACATTCACTGACACACTGCCCCACACTCACTGCCTCACACTTACTGACACACTGCCTCACACTCACTGACACACTGCCTCACACTCACTGACACACTGCCCCACACTCACTGACACACTACCTCACACTCACTGACACACTGCCCCACAGTCACTGCCCCACACTCACTGACACACTGCCCCACACTCACTGACACACTGCCTCACACTCAATGACACACTGCCTCACACTCACTGACACACTGGTGCACACACTCACTGCCTCACACTCACTGACACGCTGCCCCACACTCACTGACATGCTGCCACACACTCACTGACACACTGCCACACACTCACTGACACACTGCCCCACACTCACTGACACAGTGCCTCACACTCACTGACACACTGCCCCATACTCACTGACACACTGCCCCACACACTTATACACTGCCTCACACTCACTGACACACTGCCCCACACTCACTGACATATTGCCTCACACTCACTGCCTCACACTCACTGCCCCACACTCAATGACACACAGCCCCACACTCACTGACACGCTGCCCCACAATCACTGACACGCTGCCCCACACTCACTGACACACTGTCTCATTTCACTGACACACTGCCCCACACTCACTGACACACTGCCCACACTCACTGACACACTGCCCCACACTCACTGACACACTGTCTCATTTCACTGACACACTGCCTCACACTCACTGAAACACTGCCCCACATTCACTGCCTCACACTCACTGACACACTGCCCCACACTCACTGACACACTGCCCCACACTCACTGACACACTGCCCCAAACTCACTGACACACTGCCTCACACTCACTGACACACTGCCTCACACTCACTGCCTCACACTCACTGACACACTGCCCCATACTCACTGACACACTGCCTCACACTCACTGACACACTGCCCCACACTCACTGCCACACACTCACTGACACACTGCCCCAAACACACTGACAAACTGCCTCACACTCAATGACACACTGCCTCACACTCACTGACACACTGGTACACAAACTCACTGCCTCACACTCACTCACACGCTGCCCCACACTCACTGACACGCTGCCTCACACTCACTGACACACTGCCCCACACTCACTGATGCACTGCCCCATACTCACTGACACACTACCCCACACACTTACACACTGCCTCACACTCACTGACACACTGCCCCACACTCACTGACACACTGCCCCACACTCACTGACATACTGCCTCACACTCACTGCCCCACACTCACTGACACGCTGCCCCACACTCACTGACACACTGCCCCACACTCACTGCCTCACACTCACTGACATGCTGCCCCACACTCACTGACACACTGCCCCACGCACACAGACACACTGCCCCACACTCACTGACACGCTGCCCCATACTCACTGACATACTGCCCCACACTCACTGACACGCTGCCCCACACTCACTGACACACTGCCCCACACTCATGACACGCTGCACCAAACTCACTGACACACTGCCCCACACTCACTGCCTCACACTCACTGACATATTGCCCCAAAATTCACTGACATACACTCTCTGACACAATGCCCCACACTCACTGACATGCTGCCCCACACTCACTGACACACTGCCTCACACTCACTGACACACTGCCCCACACTCACTGACACACTGCCCCACACTCACTGACACACTGCCCCACATGCACTGCCTCACACTCACTGACACACTGCGTCAAACTCACTGACACACTGACTCACACTCACTGACACGCTGCCTCACACTCACTGACACGCTGCCCCACACTCACTGACACATTGCCCCACACTCACTGACACACTGCCCCACACGTACTGCCTCACACTCACTGACACACTGCCTCACACTCACTGACACACTGCCCCACACTCACTGCCCCACACTCACTGCCCACACTCACTGCCTCACACTCACTGACACACTGCCCCACACTCACTGACACACTGCCTCACACTCACTGGCACACTGCCCCACACTCACTGACACACTGCCTCACACTCACTGCCTCACACTGCCCCACTCTCACTGACACACTGCCTCACACTCACTGACACACTGCCCCACACTCACTGACACGCTGCCCTACACTCACTGACACATTGCCCGACACTCACTGACACATTGCCCCACACTCACTGCCTCACACTCACTGACACACTGCCTCACACTCACTGACACACTGCGCCACACTCACTGACAGACTGCCTCACACTCACTGCCTCACACTCACTGACACACTTCCTCACACTCACTGGCACGCTGCCCAACACTCACTAACACACTGCATCACACTCACTAACACACTGGCCCACACTCACTGACTCACTGACTCACACTCACTGAAACATTGCCTCACACTCACTGACACACTGCCTCACACTCACTGCCCCACACTCACTGCCTCACACTCACTGACACACTGCCTCACACTCACTGACACACAGCCTCACACTCACTGACACGCTGCCCCACTCTCAATGACACACTGCCTCACACTTACTGACACACTGCCTCACACTTACTGACACACTGCCCCACACTCACTGACACGCTGCCCCACACTCACTGACACATTGCCGCACACTCACTGCCCCACAATCACTGACACACTGCCCCACACTCACTGACACGCTGCCCCACACTCACTGACATACTGCCCCACACTCACTGACACGCTGCCCCACACTCACTGACGCACTGCCCCACACTCATGACACGCTGCACCAAACTCACTGACACACTGCCCCACACTCACTGCCTCACACTCACTGACATATTGCCCCAAAATTCACTGACACACACTCTCTGACACAATGCCCCACCCTCACTGACATGCTGCCCCACACTCACTGACACACTGCCTCACACTCACTGACACACTGACCCAAACTCACTGACACACTGCCCCATATTCACTGACACACTGCCTCACACTCACTGACACACTTCCCCACACTCACTGCCTCACACTCACTGACACACTGCCCCAAACTCACTGACACACTGCCTCACACTCACTGACACACTGCCTCACACTCACTGCCTCACGCTCACAGACACACTGCCCCATACTCACTGACACACTGCCTCACACTCGCTGACACACTGCCCCACACTCACTGCCACACACTCACTGACACACTGCCCCAAACACACTGACAAACTGCCTCACACTCAATGACACACTGCCTCACACTCACTGACACACTGGTACACACAGTCACTGCCTCACACTCACTCACAAGCTGCCCCACACTCACTGACACGCTGCCCCACACTCACTGACAAACTGCCTCACACTCACTGACACACTGCCCCACACTCACTGATGCACTGCTCCATACTCACTGACACACAACCCCACACACTTACACACTGCCTCACACTCACTGACACACTGCCCCACACTCACTGACACACTGCCCCACACTCACTGACATACTGCCTCACACTCACTGCACCACACTCACTGACACACTGCCCCACACTCACTGACACGCTGCCCCACACTCACAGACACACTGCCCCACACTCACTGACACGCTGCCCCACACTCACTGACACACTGCCCCACACTCATGACACGCTGCACCAAACTCACTGACACACTGCCCCATACTCACTGCCTCACACTCACTGACACACTGCCCCAAACTCACTGACACACTGCCTCACACTCACTGACACACTACCCCACACTCATGACACGCTGCACCAAACTCACTGACACACTGCCCCATATTCACTGCCTCACACTCACTGACACACTGCCCCAAACTCACTGACACATTGCCCCACACTCACTGACACACTGCCCCACACGTACTGCCTCACACTCACTGACACACTGCCTCACACTCACTGACACACTGCCCCACACTCACTGCCCCACACTCACTGCCCCACACTCACTGCCTCACACTCACTGACACACTGCCCCACACTCACTGACACACTGCCTCACACTCACTGACACACTGCCCCACACTCACTGACACACTGCCTCACACTCACTGCCTCACACTGCCCCACTCTCACTGACACACTGCCTCACACTCACTGACACACTGCCTCACACTCACTGACACACTGTCTCACACTTACTAACACACTGCCCCACACTCACTGACACGCTGCCCCACACTCACTGACACATTGCACGACACTCACTGACACACTGCCCCACACTCACTGCCTCACACTCACTGACACACTGCCTCACACTCACTGACACACTGCCCCACACTCACTGACACACTGCCTCACACTCACTGCCTCACACTCACTGACACACTGCCTCACACTCACTGACACGCTGCCCAACACTCACTAACACACTGCCCCACACTCACTAACACACTGGCCCACACTCACTGACTCACTGCCCCACACTCACTGACACATTGCCGCACACTCGCTGACACACTGCCCCACCCTCACTGCCTCACACTCACTGACACACTGCCCCACACTCACTGCCTCACACTCACTGACACACTGCCCCACAATCACTGACACACTGCCTCACACTCACTGACACACTGCCCCACACTCACTGACACGCTGCCCCACTCTCAATGACACACTGCCTCACACTCACTGACACACTGCCTCACACTTGCTGACAAACTGCCCCACACTCACTGACACGCTGCCCCACACTCACTGACACATTGCCGCACACTCGCTGACACACTGCCCCACCCTCACTGCCTCACACTCACTGACACACTGCCTCACACTCACTGACAGACTGCCCCACACTCACTGACACACTGCCTCACACTCACTGACACGCTGCCCAACACTCACTAACACACTGCCCCACACTCACTAACACACTGCCCTACACTCACTGATTCACTGCCTCACACTCACTGACATACTGCCTCACACTCACTGACACACTGCCTCACACTCACTGACACACTACCCCACACTCACTGACACGCTGCCCCCTCTCAATGACACACTGCCTCACACTCACTGACACACTGCCTCACACTTACTGACACACTGCCCCACACTCACAGACACGCTGCCCCACACTCACTGACACACTGCCCCACACTCATGACACGCTGCACCAAACTCACTGACACACTGCCCCACACTCACTGCCTCACACTCACTGACATATTGCCCCAAAATTCACTGACACACACTCTCTGACACAATGCCCCACCCTCACTGACATGCTGCCCCACACTCACTGACACACTGCCTCACACTCACTGACACACTGACCCACATTCACTGACACACTGCCCCATATTCACTGACACACTGCCTCACACTCACTGACACACTGCCTCACACTCACTGCCTCACACTCACTGACACACTGCCCCATACTCACTGACACACTGCCTCACACTCACTGACACACTGCCCCACACTCACTGCCACACACTCACAGACACACTGCCCCAAACACACTGACAAACTGCCTCACACTCAATGACACACTGCCTCACACTCACTGACACACTGGTACACAAACTCACTGCCTCACACTCACTCACACGCTGCCCCACACTCACTGACACGCTGCCTCACACTCACTGACACACTGCCCCACACTCACTGATGCACTGCCCCATACTCACTGACACACTACCCCACACACTTACACACTGCCTCACACTCACTGACACACTGCCCCACACTCACTGACATACTGCCTCACACTCACTGCCCCACACTCACTGACACGCTGCGTCACACTCACTGACACACTGCCCCACACTCACTGCCTCACACTCACTGACATGCTGCCCCACACTCACTGACACACAGCCCCACACACACAGACACACTGCCCCACACTCACTGACACGCTGCCCCACACTCACTGACATACTGCCCCACACTCACTGACACGCTGCCCCACACTCACTGACACACTGCCCCACACTCATGACACGCTGCACCAAACTCACTGACACACTGCCCCACACTCACTGCCTCACACTCACTGACATATTGCCCCAAAATTCACTGACATACACTCTCTGACACAATGCCCCACACTCACTGACATGCTGCCCCACACTCACTGACACACTGCCTCACACTCACTGACACACTGCCCCACACTCACTGACACACTGCCCCACACTCACTGACACACTGCCCCACATGCACTGCCTCACACTCACTGACACACTGCGTCAAACTCACTGACACACTGACTCACACTCACTGACACGCTGCCTCACACTCACTGACACGCTGCCCCACACTCACTGACACATTGCCCCACACTCACTGACACACTGCCCCACACGTACTGCCTCACACTCACTGACACACTGCCTCACACTCACTGACACACTGCCCCACACTCACTGCCCCACACTCACTGCCCACACTCACTGCCTCACACTCACTGACACACTGCCCCACACTCACTGACACACTGCCTCACACTCACTGGCACACTGCCCCACACTCACTGACACACTGCCTCACACTCACTGCCTCACACTGCCCCACTCTCACTGACACACTGCCTCACACTCACTGACACACTGCCCCACACTCACTGACACGCTGCCCTACACTCACTGACACATTGCCCGACACTCACTGACACACTGCCCCACACTCACTGCCTCACACTCACTGACACACTGCCTCACACTCACTGACACACTGCGCCACACTCACTGACAGACTGCCTCACACTCACTGCCTCACACTCACTGACACACTTCCTCACACTCACTGGCACGCTGCCCAACACTCACTAACACACTGCATCACACTCACTAACACACTGGCCCACACTCACTGACTCACTGACTCACACTCACTGAAACATTGCCTCACACTCACTGACACACTGCCTCACACTCACTGCCCCACACTCACTGCCTCACACTCACTGACACACTGCCTCACACTCACTGACACACAGCCTCACACTCACTGACACGCTGCCCCACTCTCAATGACACACTGCCTCACACTTACTGACACACTGCCTCACACTTACTGACACACTGCCCCACACTCACTGACACGCTGCCCCACACTCACTGACACATTGCCGCAAACTCACTGCCCCACAATCACTGACACACTGCCCCACACTCACTGACACGCTGCCCCACACTCACTGACATACTGCCCCACACTCACTGACACGCTGCCCCACACTCACTGACGCACTGCCCCACACTCATGACACGCTGCACCAAACTCACTGACACACTGCCCCACACTCACTGCCTCACACTCACTGACATATTGCCCCAAAATTCACTGACACACACTCTCTGACACAATGCCCCACCCTCACTGACATGCTGCCCCACACTCACTGACACACTGCCTCACACTCACTGACACACTGACCCAAACTCACTGACACACTGCCCCATATTCACTGACACACTGCCTCACACTCACTGACACACTTCCCCACACTCACTGCCTCACACTCACTGACACACTGCCCCAAACTCACTGACACACTGCCTCACACTCACTGACACACTGCCTCACACTCACTGCCTCACGCTCACAGACACACTGCCCCATACTCACTGACACACTGCCTCACACTCGCTGACACACTGCCCCACACTCACTGCCACACACTCACTGACACACTGCCCCAAACACACTGACAAACTGCCTCACACTCAATGACACACTGCCTCACACTCACTGACACACTGGTACACACAGTCACTGCCTCACACTCACTCACAAGCTGCCCCACACTCACTGACACGCTGCCCCACACTCACTGACAAACTGCCTCACACTCACTGACACACTGCCCCACACTCACTGATGCACTGCTCCATACTCACTGACACACAACCCCACACACTTACACACTGCCTCACACTCACTGACACACTGCCCCACACTCACTGACACACTGCCCCACACTCACTGACATACTGCCTCACACTCACTGCCCCACACTCACTGACACACTGCCCCACACTCACTGACACGCTGCCCCACACTCACAGACACACTGCCCCACACTCACTGACACGCTGCCCCACACTCACTGACACACTGCCCCACACTCATGACACGCTGCACCAAACTCACTGACACACTGCCCCATACTCACTGCCTCACACTCACTGAAACACTGCCCCAAACTCACTGACACACTGCCTCACACTCACTGACACACTGACTCACACTCACTGAGACGCTGCCTCACACTCACTGACACACTACCCCACACTCATGACACGCTGCACCAAACTCACTGACACACTGCCCCATATTCACTGCCTCACACTCACTGACACACTGCCCCAAACTCACTGACACATTGCCCCACACTCACTGACACACTGCCCCACACGTACTGCCTCACACTCACTGACACACTGCCTCACACTCACTGACACACTGCCCCACACTCACTGCCCCACACTCACTGCCCCACACTCACTGCCTCACACTCACTGACACACTGCCCCACACTCACTGACACACTGCCTCACACTCACTGACACACTGCCCCACACTCACTGACACACTGCCTCACACTCACTGCCTCACACTGCCCCACTCTCACTGACACACTGCCTCACACTCACTGACACACTGCCTCACACTCACTGACACACTGTCTCACACTTACTAACACACTGCCCCACACTCACTGACACGCTGCCCCACACTCACTGACACATTGCACGACACTCACTGACACACTGCCCCACACTCACTGCCTCACACTCACTGACACACTGCCTCACACTCACTGACACACTGCCCCACACTCACTGACACACTGCCTCACACTCACTGCCTCACACTCACTGACACACTGCCTCACACTCACTGACACGCTGCCCAACACTCACTAACACACTGCCCCACACTCACTAACACACTGGCCCACACTCACTGACTCACTGCCCCACACTCACTGACACATTGCCGCACACTCGCTGACACACTGCCCCACCCTCACTGCCTCACACTCACTGACACACTGCCCCACACTCACTGCCTCACACTCACTGACACACTGCCCCACAATCACTGACACACTGCCTCACACTCACTGACACACTGCCCCACACTCACTGACACGCTGCCCCACTCTCAATGACACACTGCCTCACACTCACTGACACACTGCCTCACACTTGCTGACAAACTGCCCCACACTCACTGACACGCTGCCCCACACTCACTGACACATTGCCGCACACTCGCTGACACACTGCCCCACCCTCACTGCCTCACACTCACTGACACACTGCCTCACACTCACTGACAGACTGCCCCACACTCACTGACACACTGCCTCACACTCACTGACACGCTGCCCAACACTCACTAACACACTGCCCCACACTCACTAACACACTGCCCTACACTCACTGACTCACTGCCTCACACTCACTGACATACTGCCTCACACTCACTGACACACTGCCTCACACTCACTGACACACTACCCCACACTCACTGACACGCTGCCCCACTCTCAATGACACACTGCCTCACACTCACTGACACACTGCCTCACACTTACTGACACACTGCCCCACACTCACAGACACGCTGCCCCACACTCACTGACACACTGCCCCACACTCATGACACGCTGCACCAAACTCACTGACACACTGCCCCACACTCACTGCCTCACACTCACTGACATATTGCCCCAAAATTCACTGACACACACTCTCTGACACAATGCCCCACCCTCACTGACATGCTGCCCCACACTCACTGACACACTGCCTCACACTCACTGACACACTGACCCACATTCACTGACACACTGCCCCATATTCACTGACACACTGCCTCACACTCACTGACACACTTCCCCACACGTACTGCCTCACACTCACTGACACACTGCCCCAAACTCACTGACACACTGCCTCACACTCACTGACACACTGCCTCACACTCACTGCCTCACACTCACTGACACACTGCCCCATACTCACTGACACACTGCCTCACACTCGCTGACACACTGCCCCACACTCACTGCCACACACTCACTGACACACTGCCCCAAACACACTGACAAACTGCCTCACACTCAATGACACACTGCCTCACACTCACTGACACACTGGTACACACAGTCACTGCCTCACACTCACTCACAAGCTGCCCCACACTCACTGACACGCTGCCCCACACTCACTGACAAACTGCCTCACACTCACTGACACACTGCCCCACACTCACTGATGCACTGCTCCATACTCACTGACACACAACCCCACACATTTACACACTGCCTCACACTCACTGACACACTGCCCCACACTCACTGACACACTGCCCCACACTCACTGACATACTGCCTCACACTCACTGCCCCACACTCACTGACACACTGCCCCACACTCACTGACACGCTGCCCCACACTCACAGACACATTGCCCCACACTCACTGACACGCTGCCCCACACTCACTGACACACTGCCCCACACTCATGACACGCTGCACCAAACTCACTGACACACTGCCCCATACTCACTGCCTCACACTCATTGACACACTGCCCCAAACTCACTGACACACTGCCTCACACTCACTGACACACTGACTCACACTCACTGAGACGCTGCCTCACACTCACTGACACACTACCCCACACTCACTGACACGCTGCACCAAACTCACTGACACACTGCCCCATATTCACTGCCTCACACTCACTGACACACTGCCCCAAACTCACTGACACATTGCCCCACACTCACTGACACACTGCCCCACACGTACTGCCTCACACTCACTGACACACTGCCTCACACTCACTGACACACTGCCCCAAACTCACTGACACACTGCCTCACACTCACTGACACACTGACTCACACTCACTGAGACGCTGCCTCACACTCACTGACACACTACCCCACACTCATGACACGCTGCACCAAACTCACTGACACACTGCCCCATACTCACTGCCTCACACTCACTGACACACTGCCTCACACTCACTGACACACTGCCCCACACTCACTGCCCCACACTCACTGCCCCACACTCACTGCCTCACACTCACTGACACACTGCCCCACACTCACTGACACACTGCCTCACACTCACTGACACACTGCCCCACACTCACTGACACACTGCCTCACACTCACTGCCTCACACTGCCCCACTCTCACTGACACACTGCCTCACACTCACTGACACACTGCCTCACACTCACTGACACACTGTCTCACACTTACTAACACACTGCCCCACACTCACTGACACGCTGCCCCACACTCACTGACACATTGCCCGACACTCACTGACACACTGCCCCACACTCACTGCCTCACACTCACTGACACACTGCCTCACACTCACTGACACACTGCCCCACACTCACTGACACACTGCCTCACACTCACTGCCTCACACTCACTGACACACTGCCTCACACTCACTGACACGCTGCCCAACACTCACTAACACACTGCCCCACACTCACTAACACACTGGCCCACACTCACTGACTCACTGCCCCACACTCACTGACACATTGCCGCACACTCGCTGACACACTGCCCCACCCTCACTGCCTCCCACTCACTGACACACTGCCCCACACTCACTGCCTCACACTCACTGACACACTGCCCCACAATCACTGACACACTGCCTCACACTCACTGACACACTGCCTCACACTCACTGACACACTGCCCCACACTCACTGACACGCTGCCCCACTCTCAATGACACACTGCCTCACACTCACAGACACACTGCCTCACACTTGCTGACAAACTGCCCCACACTCACTGACACGCTGCCCCACACTCACTGACACATTGCCGCACACTCGCTGACACACTGCCCCACCCTCACTGCCTCACACTCACTGACACACTGCCTCACACTCACTGACAGACTGCCCCACACTCACTGACACACTGCCTCACACTCACTGACACGCTGCCCAACACTCACTAACACACTGCCCCACACTCACTAACACACTGCCCTACACTCACTGACTCACTGCCTCACACTCACTGACATACTGCCTCACACTCACTGACACACTGCCTCACACTCACTGACACACTACCCCACACTCACTGACACGCTGCCCCACTCTCAATGACACACTGCCTCACACTCACTGACACACTGCCTCACACTTACTGACACACTGCCCCACACTCACTTACACACAGCCCCACATTCCATGCCTCACACTTACTGACACACTGCTCTACACTCACTGACACACTGCCCCACACTCAATGACACACTGTCCCACACTCACTGTCCCACACTCACTGACACACTGCCCCATATTCACTGACACACTGACCCTCACTCACTGACACATTGCCCCAAACTCACTGACACACTGCCTCACACTGACTGACACGCTGCCCCACACTCACTGACACACTGCCCCACACTCACTGACACACTGCCCCACACTCACTGACACAGTGCCCCAAACTCACTGACACACTGCCCTCCACTGACTGACACACTGCCTCAAACTTTCTGACACACTGCCCTGCACTCACTGACACACTGCCCCACACTCATTGACAAGCTGCCCCACTCTCACTGACACACTGCCTCACACTCACTGACACACTGCTCCACACTCACTGACACACTACCCCACTTTCACTGACACACTGCCCCACACTCACTGCCTCACACTCACTGACACACTGCCGCACACTCACTGACACACTGCCCCACACTCACTGACACACTGCCTCACACTCACTGACACACTGCCCCACACTCACTGACACACTGCCCCACACTCACTGCCTCACATTCACTGACACACTGCCCCACACTCACTGACACACTGCCTCAAACTTCCTGACACACTGCCCCACACTCACTTTTACCACACTCACTGACACACTGCATCACACTCACTGACACACTGCCCCACACTCACTGCCTCACACTCACTGACACACTGCCTCACACTCACTGACACACTGCCCCACACTCACTGACACACTGCCCCACACTCACTGCCTCACACTCACTGACACACTGCCTCACACTCACTGACACACTGCCCCACACTCACTGACACACTGCCCCACACTCACTGCCTCACACTCACTGACACACTGCCCCACACACTGCCTCACACTCACTGACACACTGCCGCACACTCACTGACACACTGCCCCACACTCACTGACACACTGCCTCACACTCACTGACACACTGCCCCACACTCACTGACACACTGCCCCACACTCACTGCCTCACATTCACTCACACTGCCCCACACTCACTGACACACTGCCTCAAACTTCCTGACACACTGCCCCACACTCACTTTTACCACACTCACTGACACACTGCCTCACACTCACTGACACACTGCCCCACACTCACTGCCTCACACTCACTGACACACTGCCTCACACTCACTGACACACTGCCCCACACTCACTGACACACTGCCCCACACTCACTGCCTCACACTCACTGACACACTGCCTCACACTCACTGACACACTGCCCCACACTCACTGACACACTGCCCCACACTCACTGCCTCACACTCACTGACACACTGCCCCACACTCACTGACACACTCTGGCACACTGCCCTACACTGACTGACACACTGCCTCAAACTTCCTGACACGCTGCCCCACACTCACTTTTACCACACTCACTGACACACTGCCTCACACTCACTGACACGCTGCCCCACACTCACTGACACACTGCCCCACACTCACTGCCTCACACTCACTGACACGCTGCCCCACACTCACTGACACACTGCCCCACACTCACAGACACATTGCCCCACACTCACTGACACGCTGCCCCACACTCACTGACATACTGCCCCACACTCACTGACACGCTGCCCCACACTCACTGACACACTGCCCCACACTCATGACACGCTGCACCAAACTCACTGACACACTGCCCCACACTCACTGCCTCACACTCACTGACATATTGCCCCAAAATTCACTGACACACACTCTCTGACACAATGCCCCACACTCACTGACATGCTGTCCCACACTCACTGACACACTGCCTCACACTCACTGACACACTGCCCAACACTCACTGACACACTGCCCCATATTCACTGACACAGTGCCTCACACTCACTGACACACTTCCCCACACTCACTGCCTCACACTCACTGACACACTGCCCCAAACTCACTGACACACTGCCTCACACTCACTGACACACTGCCTCACACTCACTGCCTCACACTCACTGACACACTGCCCCATACTCACTGAAACACTGCCTCACACTCGCTGACACACTGTCCCACACTCACTGCCACACACTCACTGACACACTGCCCCAAACACACTGACAAACTGCCTCACACTCAATGACACACTGCCCCATAGTCACTGACACACTGCCTCACACTCACTGACACACTGCCACGCACTCACTGATGCACTGCCCCATACTCAATGACACACTGCCTCACACTCACAGACACACTGCCTCACACTTGCTGACAAACTGCCCCACACTCACTGACACGCTGCCCCACACTCACTGACACATTGCCGCACACTCGCTGACACACTGCCCCACCCTCACTGCCTCACACTCACTGACACACTGCCTCACACTCACTGACAGACTGCCCCACACTCACTGACACACTGCCTCACACTCACTGACACGCTGCCCAACACTCACTAACACACTGCCCCACACTCACTAACACACTGCCCTACACTCACTGACTCACTGCCTCACACTCACTGACATACTGCCTCACACTCACTGACACACTGCCTCACACTCACTGACACACTACCCCACACTCACTGACACGCTGCCCCACTCTCAATGACACACTGCCTCACACTCACTGACACACTGCCTCACACTTACTGACACACTGCCCCACACTCACAGACACGCTGCCCCACACTCACAGACACACTGCCCCACACTCATGACACGCTGCACCAAACTCACTGACACACTGCCCCACACTCACTGCCTCACACTCACTGACATATTGCCCCAAAATTCACTGACACACACTCTCTGACACAATGCCCCACCCTCACTGACATGCTGCCCCACACTCACTGACACACTGCCTCACACTCACTGACACACTGACCCACACTCACTGACACACTGCCCCATATTCACTGACACACTGCCTCACACTCACTGACACACTTCCCCACACTCACTGCCTCACACTCACTGACACACTGCCCCAAACTCACTGACACACTGCCTCACACTCACTGACACACTGCCTCACACTCACTGCCTCACACTCACTGACACACTGCCCCAAACACACTGACAAACTGCCTCACACTCAATGACACACTGCCTCACACTCACTGACACACTGGTACACACAGTCACTGCCTCACACTCACTCACAAGCTGCCCCACACTCACTGACACGCTGCCCCACACTCACTGACAAACTGCCTCACACTCACTGACACACTGCCCCACACTCACTGATGCACTGCTCCATACTCACTGACACACTACCCCACACACTTACACACTGCCTCACACTCACTGACACACTGCCCCACACTCACTGACACACTGCCCCACACTCACTGACATACTGCCTCACACTCACTGCCCCACACTCACTGACACACTGCCCCACACTCACTGACACGCTGCCCCACACTCACAGACACACTGCCGCACACTCACTGACACGCTGCCCCACACTCACTGACACACTGCCCCACACTCATGACACGCTGCACCAAACTCACTGACATACTGCCCCATACTCACTGCCTCACAATCACTGACACACTGCCCCAAACTCACTGACACACTGCCTCACACTCACTGACACACTGACTCACACTCACTGAGACGCTGCCTCACACTCACTGACACACTACCCCACACTCATGACACGCTGCACCAAACTCACTGACACACTGCCCCATATTCACTGCCTCACACTCACTGACACACTGCCCCAAACTCACTGACACATTGCCCCACACTCACTGACACACTGCCCCACACGTACTGCCTCACACTCACTGACACACTGCCTCACACTCACTGACACACTGCCCCACACTCACTGCCCCACACTCACTGCCCCACACTCACTGCCTCACACTCACTGACACACTGCCCCACACTCACTGACACACTGCCTCACACTCACTGACACACTGCCCCACACTCACTGACACACTGCCTCACACTCACTGCCTCACACTGCCCCACTCTCACTGACACACTGCCTCACACTCACTGACACACTGCCTCACACTCACTGACACACTGTCTCACACTTACTAACACACTGCCCCACACTCACTGACACGCTGCCCCACACTCACTGACACATTGCCCGACACTCACTGACACACTGCCCCACACTCACTGACACACTGCCTCACACTCACTGCCTCACACTCACTGACACACTGCCTCACACTCACTGACACGCTGCCCAACACTCACTAACACACTGCCCCACACTCACTAACACACTGGCCCACACTCACTGACTCACTGCCCCACACTCACTGACACATTGCCGCACACTCGCTGACACACTGCCCCACCCTCACTGCCTCACACTCACTGACACACTGCCCCACACTCACTGCCTCACACTCACTGACACACTGCCCCACAATCACTGACACACTGCCTCACACTCACTGACACACTGCCCCACACTCACTGACACACTGCCCCACTCTCAATGACACACTGCCTCACACTCACTGACACACTGCCTCACACTTGCTGACAAACTGCCCCACACTCACTGACACGCTGCCCCACACTCACTGACACATTGCCGCACACTCGCTGACACACTGCCCCACCCTCACTGCCTCACACTCACTGACACACTGCCTCACACTCACTGACAGACTGCCCCACACTCACTGACACACTGCCTCACACTCACTGATACGCTGCCCAACACTCACTAACACACTGCCCCACACTCACTAACACACTGCCCTACACTCACTGACTCACTGCCTCACACTCACTGACATACTGCCTCACACTCACTGACACACTGCCTCACACTCACTGACACACTACCCCACACTCACTGACACGCTGCTCCACTCTCAATGACACACTGCCTCACACTCACTGACACACTGCCTCACACTTACTGACACACTGCCCCACACTCACTTACACACAGCCCCACATTCCATGCCTCACACTTACTGACACACTGCTCTACACTCACTGACACACTGCCCCACACTCAATGACACACTGTCCCACACTCACTGTCCCACACTCACTGACACACTGCCCCATATTCACTGACACACTGACCCTCACTCACTGACACATTGCCCCAAACTCACTGACACACTGCCTCACACTGACTGACACGCTGCCCCACACTCACTGACACACTGCCCCACACTCACTGACACACTGCCCCACACTCACTGACACAGTGCCCCAAACTCACTGACACACTGCCCTCCACTGACTGACACACTGCCTCAAACTTTCTGACACACTGCCCCGCACTCACTGACACACTGCCCCACACTCATTGACAAGCTGCCCCACTCTCACTGACACACTGCCTCACACTCACTGACACACTGCCCCACACTCACTGACACACTACCCCACTTTCACTGACACACTGCCCCACACTCACTGCCTCACACTCACTGACACACTGCCGCACACTCACTGACACACTGCCCCACACTCACTGACACACTGCCTCACACTCACTGACACACTGCCCCACACTCACTGACACACTGCCCCACACTCACTGCCTCACATTCACTGACACACTGCCCCACACTCACTGACACACTGCCCCACACTCACTGACACACTGCCCCACACTCACTGCCTCACACTCACTGACACACTGCCTCACACTCACTGACACACTGCCCCACACTCACTGACACACTGCCCCACACTCACTGCCTCACACTCACTGACACACTGCCCCACACTCACTGCCTCACACTCACTGACACACTGCCGCACACTCACTGACACACTGCCCCACACTCACTGACACACTGCCTCACACTCACTGACACACTGCCCCACACTCACTGACACACTGCCCCACACTCACTGCCTCACATTCACTCACACTGCCCCACACTCACTGACACACTGCCTCAAACTTCCTGACACACTGCCCCACACTCACTTTTACCACACTCACTGACACACTGCCTCACACTCACTGACACACTGCCCCACACTCACTGCCTCACACTCACTGACACACTGCCTCACACTCACTGACACACTGCCCCACACTCACTGACACACTGCCCCACACTCACTGCCTCACACTCACTGACACACTGCCTCACACTCACTGACACACTGCCCCACACTCACTGACACACTGCCCCACACTCACTGCCTCACACTCACTGACACACTGCCCCACACTCACTGCCTCACACTCACTGACACACTGCCGCACACTCACTGACACACTGCCCCACACTCACTGACACACTGCCTCACACTCACTGACACACTGCCCCACACTCACTGACACACTGCCCCACACTCACTGCCTCACATTCACTCACACTGCCCCACACTCACTGACACACTGCCTCAAACTTCCTGACACACTGCCCCACACTCACTTTTACCACACTCACTGACACACTGCCTCACACTCACTGACACACTGCCCCACACTCACTGCCTCACACTCACTGACACACTGCCTCACACTCACTGACACACTGCCCCACACTCACTGACACACTGCCCCACACTCACTGCCTCACACTCACTGACACACTGCCTCACACTCACTGACACACTGCCCCACACTCACTGACACACTGCCCCACACTCACTGCCTCACACTCACTGACACACTGCCCCACACTCACTGACACACTCTGGCACACTGCTCTACACTGACTGACACACTGCCTCAAACTTCCTGACACGCTGCCCCACACTCACTTTTACCACACTCACTGACACACTGCCTCACACTCACTGACACGCTGCCCCACACTCACTGACACACTGCCCCACACTCACTGCCTCACACTCACTGACACGCTGCCCCACACTCACTGACACACTGCCCCACACTCACAGACACATTGCCCCACACTCACTGACACGCTGCCCCAGACTCACTGACATACTGCCCCACACTCACTGACACGCTGCCCCACACTCACTGACACACTGCCCCACACTCATGACACGCTGCACCAAACTCACTGACACACTGCCCCACACTCACTGCCTCACACTCACTGACATATTGCCCCAAAATTCACTGACACACACTCTCTGACACAATGCCCCACACTCACTGACATGCTGTCCCACACTCACTGACACACTGCCTCACACTCACTGACACACTGCCCAACACTCACTGACACACTGCCCCATATTCACTGACACAGTGCCTCACACTCACTGACACACTTCCCCACACTCACTGCCTCACACTCACTGACACACTGCCCCAAACTCACTGACACACTGCCTCACACTCACTGACACACTGCCTCACACTCACTGCCTCACACTCACTGACACACTGCCCCATACTCACTGAAACACTGCCTCACACTCGCTGACACACTGTCCCACACTCACTGCCACACACTCACTGACACACTGCCCCAAACACACTGACAAACTGCCTCACACTCAATGACACACTGCCCCATAGTCACTGACACACTGCCTCACACTCACTGACACACTGCCACGCACTCACTGATGCACTGCCGCATACTCACTGACACACTACCCCACACACTTACACACTGCCTCACACTCACTGACACACTGCCCCACACTCACTGACACACTGCCCCACACTCACTGACATACTGCCTCACACTCACTGCCCCACACTCACTGACACACTGCCTCACACTCACTGACACGCTGCCCCACACTCACTGACACACTGCCCCACACTCACTGCCTCACACTCACTGACACGCTGCCCCACACTCACTGACACACTGCCCCACACTCACAGACACACTGCCCCACACTCACTGACACGCTGCCCCACACTCACTGACACACTGCCCCACACTCATGACACGCTGCACCAAACTCACTGACACACTGCCTCACACTCACTGACATACTGCCTCACACTCACTGACACACTGCCTCACACTCACTGACACACTACCCCACACTCACTGACACGCTGCCCCACTCTCAATGACACACTGCCTCACACTCACTGACACACTGCCCAACACTCACTGACACACTGCCCCATATTCACTGACACAGTGCCTCACACTCACTGACACACTTCCCCACACTCACTGCCTCACACTCACTGACACACTGCCCCAAACTCACTGACACACTGCCTCACACTCACTGACACACTGCCTCACACTCACTGCCTCACACTCACTGACACACTGCCCCATACTCACTGAAACACTGCCTCACACTCGCTGACACACTGTCCCACACTCACTGCCACACACTCACTGACACACTGCCCCAAACACACTGACAAACTGCCTCACACTCAATGACACACTGCCCCATACTCACTGACACACTGCCTCACACTCACTGACACACTGCCACGCACTCACTGATGCACTGCCCCATACTCACTGACACACTACCCCACACACTTACACACTGCCTCACACTCACTGACACACTGCCCCACACTCACTGACACACTGCCCCACACTCACTGACATACTGCCTCACACTCACTGCCCCACACTCACTGACACACTGCCCCAAACTCACTGACACGCTGCCCCACACTCACTGACACACTGCCCCACACTCACTGCCTCACACTCACTGACACGCTGCCCCACACTCACTGACACACTGCCCCACACTCACAGACACACTGCCCCACACTCACTGACACGCTGCCCCACACTCACTGACACACTGCCCCACACTCATGACACGCTGCACCAAACTCACTGACACACTGCCCCACACTCACTGCCTCACACTCACTGACATATTGCCCCAAAATTCACTGACACACACTCTTTGACACAATGCCCCACACTCACTGACATGCTGCCCCACACTCACTGACACACTGCCTCACACTCACTGACACACTGCCCCACACTCACTGACACACTGCCTCACACACACTGACACACTGCCCCACACTCACTGACACACTGCCCCACATGCACTGCCTCACACTCACTGACACACTGCCTCACACTCACTGGTACACTGACTCACACTCACTGACACACTGCCTCACACTCACTGACACACTGCCCCACACTCACTGACACACTGCCCCACACTCACTGCCTCACACTGCCCCACTCTCACTGACACACTGCCTCACACTCACTGACACACTGTCTCACACTTACTTACACACTGCCCCACACTCACTGACACGCTGCCCCACACTCACTGACACATTGCCCGACACTCACTGACACACTGCCCCACACTCACTGCCTCACACTCACTGACACACTGCCTCACAGTCACTGACACACTGCCCCACACTCACTGACACACTGCCTCACACTTACCGCCTCACACTCACTGACAAACTGCCTCACACTCACTGACACGCTGCCCAACACTCACTGACACACTGCCCCACACTCACTGCCTCACACTCACTGACACACTGCCTCACACTCACTGACACACTGCCCCACACTCACTGACACGCTGCCCCATTCTCAATGACACACTGCCTCACACTCACTGACACACTGCCCCACACTCACTGCCTCACACTCACTGACACACTGCCCCACACTCACTGACACATTGCCCCACACTCACTGACACACTGCCCCACACTCACTGACACACTGCCCCACACTCACTGTCCCACACTCACTGACACACTGCCCCATATTCACTGACACACTGACCCTCACTCACTGACACATTGCCCCAAACTCACTGACACACTGCCTCACACTGACTGACACGCTGCCCCACACTCATTGACACACTGCCCCACACTCACTGACACACTGCCCCACACTCACTGACACACTGCCTCACACTCACTGACACGCTGCCCAACACTCACTAACACACTGCCCCACACTCACTAACACATTGCCCTCCACTCACTGACTCACTGCCTCACACTCACTGACACACTGCCTCACACTCACTGACACACTACCCCACACTCACTTACACACAGCCCCACATTCCATGCCTCACACTTACTGACACACTGCTCTACACTCACTGACACACTGCCCCACACTCAATGACACACTGCCCCACACTCACTGTCCCACACTCACTGACACACTGCCCCATATTCACTGACACACTGACCCTCACTCACTGACACATTGCCCCAAACTCACTGACACACTGCCTCACACTGACTGACACGCTGCCCCACACTCACTGACACACTGCCCCACACTCACTGACACACTGCCCCACACTCACTGACACACTGCCTCACACTCACTGACACACTTCCCCACACTCACTGCCTCACACTCACTGACACACTGCCCCAAACTCACTGACACACTGCCTCACACTCACTGACACACTGCCTCACACTCACTGCCTCACACTCACTGACACACTGCCCCATACTCACAGACACACTGCCTCACACTCGCTGACACACTGCCCCACACTCACTGCCACGCACTCACTGACACACAGCCCCAAACACACTGACAAACTGCCTCACACTCAATGACACACTGCCTCACACTCACTGACACACTGGTACACACACTCACTGCCTCACACTCACTCACAAGCTGCCCCACACTCACTGACACGCTGCCCCACACTCACTGACAAACTGCCTCACACTCACTGACACACTGCCCCACACTCACTGATGCACTGCTCCATACTCACTGACACACTACCCCACACACTTGCACACTGCCTCACACTCACTGACACACTGCCCCACACTCACTGACACACTGCCCCACACTCACTGACATACTGCCTCACACTCACTGCCCCACACTCACTGACACACTGCCCCACACTCACTGACACGCTGCCCCACACTCAAAGACACACTGCCCCACACTCACTGACACGCTGCCCCACACTCACTGCCTCACACTCACTGACACACTGCCGCACACTCACTGACACACTGCCCCACACTCACTGACACACTGCCTCACACTCACTGACACACTGCCCCACACTCACTGACACACTGCCCCACACTCACTGCCTCACATTCACTCACACTGCCCCACACTCACTGACACACTGCCTCAAACTTCCTGACACACTGCCCCACACTCACTTTTACCACACTCACTGACACACTGCCTCACACTCACTGACACACTGCCCCACACTCACTGCCTCACACTCACTGACACACTGCCTCACACTCACTGACACACTGCCCCACACTCACTGACACACTGCCCCACACTCACTGCCTCACACTCACTGACACACTGCCTCACACTCACTGACACACTGCCCCACACTCACTGACACACTGCCCCACACTCACTGCCTCACACTCACTGACACACTGCCCCACACTCACTGACACACTCTGGCACACTGCTCTACACTGACTGACACACTGCCTCAAACTTCCTGACACGCTGCCCCACACTCACTTTTACCACACTCACTGACACACTGCCTCACACTCACTGACACGCTGCCCCACACTCACTGACACACTGCCCCACACTCACTGCCTCACACTCACTGACACGCTGCCCCACACTCACTGACACACTGCCCCACACTCACAGACACATTGCCCCACACTCACTGACACGCTGCCCCAGACTCACTGACATACTGCCCCACACTCACTGACACGCTGCCCCACACTCACTGACACACTGCCCCACACTCATGACACGCTGCACCAAACTCACTGACACACTGCCCCACACTCACTGCCTCACACTCACTGACATATTGCCCCAAAATTCACTGACACACACTCTCTGACACAATGCCCCACACTCACTGACATGCTGTCCCACACTCACTGACACACTGCCTCACACTCACTGACACACTGCCCAACACTCACTGACACACTGCCCCATATTCACTGACACAGTGCCTCACACTCACTGACACACTTCCCCACACTCACTGCCTCACACTCACTGACACACTGCCCCAAACTCACTGACACACTGCCTCACACTCACTGACACACTGCCTCACACTCACTGCCTCACACTCACTGACACACTGCCCCATACTCACTGAAACACTGCCTCACACTCGCTGACACACTGTCCCACACTCACTGCCACACACTCACTGACACACTGCCCCAAACACACTGACAAACTGCCTCACACTCAATGACACACTGCCCCATAGTCACTGACACACTGCCTCACACTCACTGACACACTGCCACGCACTCACTGATGCACTGCCGCATACTCACTGACACACTACCCCACACACTTACACACTGCCTCACACTCACTGACACACTGCCCCACACTCACTGACACACTGCCCCACACTCACTGACATACTGCCTCACACTCACTGCCCCACACTCACTGACACACTGCCTCACACTCACTGACACGCTGCCCCACACTCACTGACACACTGCCCCACACTCACTGCCTCACACTCACTGACACGCTGCCCCACACTCACTGACACACTGCCCCACACTCACAGACACACTGCCCCACACTCACTGACACGCTGCCCCACACTCACTGACACACTGCCCCACACTCATGACACGCTGCACCAAACTCACTGACACACTGCCTCACACTCACTGACATACTGCCTCACACTCACTGACACACTGCCTCACACTCACTGACACACTACCCCACACTCACTGACACGCTGCCCCACTCTCAATGACACACTGCCTCACACTCACTGACACACTGCCCAACACTCACTGACACACTGCCCCATATTCACTGACACAGTGCCTCACACTCACTGACACACTTCCCCACACTCACTGCCTCACACTCACTGACACACTGCCCCAAACTCACTGACACACTGCCTCACACTCACTGACACACTGCCTCACACTCACTGCCTCACACTCACTGACACACTGCCCCATACTCACTGAAACACTGCCTCACACTCGCTGACACACTGTCCCACACTCACTGCCACACACTCACTGACACACTGCCCCAAACACACTGACAAACTGCCTCACACTCAATGACACACTGCCCCATACTCACTGACACACTGCCTCACACTCACTGACACACTGCCACGCACTCACTGATGCACTGCCCCATACTCACTGACACACTACCCCACACACTTACACACTGCCTCACACTCACTGACACACTGCCCCACACTCACTGACACACTGCCCCACACTCACTGACATACTGCCTCACACTCACTGCCCCACACTCACTGACACACTGCCCCAAACTCACTGACACGCTGCCCCACACTCACTGACACACTGCCCCACACTCACTGCCTCACACTCACTGACACGCTGCCCCACACTCACTGACACACTGCCCCACACTCACAGACACACTGCCCCACACTCACTGACACGCTGCCCCACACTCACTGACACACTGCCCCACACTCATGACACGCTGCACCAAACTCACTGACACACTGCCCCACACTCACTGCCTCACACTCACTGACATATTGCCCCAAAATTCACTGACACACACTCTTTGACACAATGCCCCACACTCACTGACATGCTGCCCCACACTCACTGACACACTGCCTCACACTCACTGACACACTGCCCCACACTCACTGACACACTGCCTCACACACACTGACACACTGCCCCACACTCACTGACACACTGCCCCACATGCACTGCCTCACACTCACTGACACACTGCCTCACACTCACTGGTACACTGACTCACACTCACTGACACACTGCCTCACACTCACTGACACACTGCCCCACACTCACTGACACACTGCCCCACACTCACTGCCTCACACTGCCCCACTCTCACTGACACACTGCCTCACACTCACTGACACACTGTCTCACACTTACTTACACACTGCCCCACACTCACTGACACGCTGCCCCACACTCACTGACACATTGCCCGACACTCACTGACACACTGCCCCACACTCACTGCCTCACACTCACTGACACACTGCCTCACAGTCACTGACACACTGCCCCACACTCACTGACACACTGCCTCACACTTACCGCCTCACACTCACTGACAAACTGCCTCACACTCACTGACACGCTGCCCAACACTCACTGACACACTGCCCCACACTCACTGCCTCACACTCACTGACACACTGCCTCACACTCACTGACACACTGCCCCACACTCACTGACACGCTGCCCCATTCTCAATGACACACTGCCTCACACTCACTGACACACTGCCCCACACTCACTGCCTCACACTCACTGACACACTGCCCCACACTCACTGACACATTGCCCCACACTCACTGACACACTGCCCCACACTCACTGACACACTGCCCCACACTCACTGTCCCACACTCACTGACACACTGCCCCATATTCACTGACACACTGACCCTCACTCACTGACACATTGCCCCAAACTCACTGACACACTGCCTCACACTGACTGACACGCTGCCCCACACTCATTGACACACTGCCCCACACTCACTGACACACTGCCCCACACTCACTGACACACTGCCTCACACTCACTGACACGCTGCCCAACACTCACTAACACACTGCCCCACACTCACTAACACATTGCCCTCCACTCACTGACTCACTGCCTCACACTCACTGACACACTGCCTCACACTCACTGACACACTGCCCCACACTCACTTACACACAGCCCCACATTCCATGCCTCACACTTACTGACACACTGCTCTACACTCACTGACACACTGCCCCACACTCAATGACACACTGCCCCACACTCACTGTCCCACACTCACTGACACACTGCCCCATATTCACTGACACACTGACCCTCACTCACTGACACATTGCCCCAAACTCACTGACACACTGCCTCACACTGACTGACACGCTGCCCCACACTCACTGACACACTGCCCCACACTCACTGACACACTGCCCCACACTCACTGACACACTGCCTCACACTCACTGACACACTGCCCCATATTCACTGACACACTGCCTCACACTCACTGACACACTTCCCCACACTCACTGCCTCACACTCACTGACACACTGCCCCAAACTCACTGACACACTGCCTCACACTCACTGACACACTGCCTCACACTCACTGCCTCACACTCACTGACACACTGCCCCATACTCACAGACACACTGCCTCACACTCGCTGACACACTGCCCCACACTCACTGCCACGCACTCACTGACACACAGCCCCAAACACACTGACAAACTGCCTCACACTCAATGACACACTGCCTCACACTCACTGACACACTGGTACACACACTCACTGCCTCACACTCACTCACAAGCTGCCCCACACTCACTGACACGCTGCCCCACACTCACTGACAAACTGCCTCACACTCACTGACACACTGCCCCACACTCACTGATGCACTGCTCCATACTCACTGACACACTACCCCACACACTTGCACACTGCCTCACACTCACTGACACACTGCCCCACACTCACTGACACACTGCCCCACACTCACTGACATACTGCCTCACACTCACTGCCCCACACTCACTGACACACTGCCCCACACTCACTGACACGCTGCCCCACACTCAAAGACACACTGCCCCACACTCACTGACACGCTGCCCCACACTCACTGACACACTGCCCCACACTCATGACACGCTGCACCAAACTCACTGACACACTGCCCCATACTCACTGCCTCACACTCACTGACACACTGCCCCAAACTCACTGACACACTGCCTCACACTCACTGACACACTGACTCACACTCACTGAGACGCTGCCTCACACTCACTGACACACTACCCCACACTCATGACACGCTGCACCAAACTCACTGACACACTGCCTCACACTCACTGACACACTGCCTCACACTCACTGACACACTGCCCCACACTCACTGCCCCACACTCACTGCCCCACACTCACTGCCTCACACTCACTGACACACTGCCCCACACTCACTGACACACTGCCTCACACTCACTGACACACTGCTCCACACTCACTGACACACTGCCTCACACTCACTGCCTCACACTGCCCCACTCTCACTGACACACTGCCTCACACTCACTGACACACTGCCTCACACTCACTGACACACTGTCTCACACTTACTAACACACTGCCCCACACTCACTGACACGCTGCCCCACACTCACTGACACATTGCCCGACACTCACTGACACACTGCCCCACACTCACTGCCTCACACTCACTGACACACTGCCTCACACTCACTGACACACTGCCCCACACTCACTGACACACTGCCTCACACTCACTGCCTCACACTCACTGACACACTGCCTCACACTCACTGACACGCTGCCCAACACTCACTGACACACTGCCCCACACTCACTAACACACTGGCCCACACTCACTGACTCACTGCCCCACACTCACTGACACATTGCCGCACACTCGCTGACACACTGCCCCACCCTCACTGCCTCACACTCACTGACACACTGCCCCACACTCACTGCCTCACACTCACTGACACACTGCCCCACAATCACTGACACACTGCCTCACACTCACTGACACACTGCCCCACACTCACTGACACGCTGCCCCACTCTCAATGACACACTGCCTCACACTCACTGACACACTGCCTCACACTTGCTGACAAACTGCCCCACACTCACTGACACGCTGCCCCACACTCACTGACACATTGCCGCACACTCGCTGACACACTGCCCCACCCTCACTGCCTCACACTCACTGACACACTGCCTCACACTCACTGACAGACTGCCCCACACTCACTGACACACTGCCTCACACTCACTGACACGCTGCCCAACACTCACTAACACACTGCCCCACACTCACTAACACACTGCCCTACACTCACTGACTCACTGCCTCACACTCACTGACATACTGCCTCACACTCACTGACACACTGCCTCACACTCACTGACACACTACCCCACACTCACTGACACGCTGCCCCACTCTCAATGACACACTGCCTCACACTCACTGACACACTGCCTCACACTTACTGACACACTGCCCCACACTCACAGACACGCTGCCCCACACTCACTGACATATTGCCGCACACTCGCTGACACACTGCCCCACCCTCACTACCTCACACTCACTGACACACTGCCTCACACTCACTGACACACTGCCCCACACTCACTGACACACTGCCTCACACTCACTGACACACTGCCTCACACTCACTGCCTCAAACTGCCCCACTCTCACTGACACACTGCCTCACACTCACTGACACACTGCCTCACACTCACTGACACACTGTCTCACTCTTACTGACACGCTGCCCCACACTCACTGACACACTGCCCCACACTCACTGACACACTGCCCCACACTCACTGACACACTGCCTCACACTCACTGACACACTGCCCCATATTCACTGACACACTGCCTCACACTCACTGACAAACTTCCCCACACTCACTGCCTCACACTCACTGACACACTGCCCCAAACTCACTGACACACTGCCTCACACTCACTGACACACTGCCTCACACTCACTGCCTCACACTCACTGACACACTGCCCCATACTCACTGACACACTGCCTCACACTCGCTGACACACTGCCCCACACTCACTGCCACGCACTGACTGACACACAGCCCCAAACACACTGACAAACTGCCTCACACTCAATGACACACTGCCTCACACTCACTGACACACTGGTACACACACTCACTGCCTCACACTCACTCACAAGCTGCCCCACACTCACTGACACGCTGCCCCACACTCACTGACAAACTGCCTCACACTCACTGACACACTGCCCCACACTCACTGATGCACTGCTCCATACTCACTGACACACTACCCCACACACTTACACACTGCCTCACACTCACTGACACACTGCCCCACACTCACTGACACACTGCCCCACACTCACTGACATACTGCCTCACACTCACTGCCCCACACTCACTGACACACTGCCCCACACTCACTGACACGCTGCCCCACACTCACTGACACACTGCCCCACACTCATGACACGCTGCACCAAACTCACTGACACACTGCCCCATACTCACTGCCTCACACTCACTGACACACTGCCCCAAACTCACTGACACACTGCCTCACACTCACTGACACACTGACTCACACTCACTGAGACGCTGCCTCACACTCACTGACACACTACCCCACACTCATGACACGCTGCACCAAACTCACTGACACACTGCCTCACACTCACTGACACACTGCCTCACACTCACTGACACACTGCCCCACACTCACTGCCCCACACTCACTGCCCCACACTCACTGCCTCACACTCACTGACACACTGCCCCACACTCACTGACACACTGCCTCACACTCACTGACACACTGCTCCACACTCACTGACACACTGCCTCACACTCACTGCCTCACACTGCCCCACTCTCACTGACACACTGCCTCACACTCACTGACACACTGCCTCACACTCACTGACACACTGTCTCACACTTACTAACACACTGCCCCACACTCACTGACACGCTGCCCCACACTCACTGACACATTGCCCGACACTCACTGACACACTGCCCCACACTCACTGCCTCACACTCACTGACACACTGCCTCACACTCACTGACACACTGCCCCACACTCACTGACACACTGCCTCACACTCACTGCCTCACACTCACTGACACACTGCCTCACACTCACTGACACGCTGCCCAACACTCACTGACACACTGCCCCACACTCACTAACACACTGGCCCACACTCACTGACTCACTGCCCCACACTCACTGACACATTGCCGCACACTCGCTGACACACTGCCCCACCCTCACTGCCTCACACTCACTGACACACTGCCCCACACTCACTGCCTCACACTCACTGACACACTGCCCCACAATCACTGACACACTGCCTCACACTCACTGACACACTGCCCCACACTCACTGACACGCTGCCCCACTCTCAATGACACACTGCCTCACACTCACTGACACACTGCCTCACACTTGCTGACAAACTGCCCCACACTCACTGACACGCTGCCCCACACTCACTGACACATTGCCGCACACTCGCTGACACACTGCCCCACCCTCACTGCCTCACACTCACTGACACACTGCCTCACACTCACTGACAGACTGCCCCACACTCACTGACACACTGCCTCACACTCACTGACACGCTGCCCAACACTCACTAACACACTGCCCCACACTCACTAACACACTGCCCTACACTCACTGACTCACTGCCTCACACTCACTGACATACTGCCTCACACTCACTGACACACTGCCTCACACTCACTGACACACTACCCCACACTCACTGACACGCTGCCCCACTCTCAATGACACACTGCCTCACACTCACTGACACACTGCCTCACACTTACTGACACACTGCCCCACACTCACAGACACGCTGCCCCACACTCACTGACATATTGCCGCACACTCGCTGACACACTGCCCCACCCTCACTACCTCACACTCACTGACACACTGCCTCACACTCACTGACACACTGCCCCACACTCACTGACACACTGCCTCACACTCACTGACACACTGCCTCACACTCACTGCCTCACACTGCCCCACTCTCACTGACACACTGCCTCACACTCACTGACACACTGCCTCACACTCACTGACACACTGTCTCACTCTTACTGACACGCTGCCCCACACTCACTGACACACTGCCCCACACTCACTGACACACTGCCCCACACTCACTGACACACTGCCTCACACTCACTGACACACTGCCTCACACTCACTGACACACTTCCCCACACTCACTGCCTCACACTCACTGACACACTGCCCCAAACTCACTGACACACTGCCTCACACTCACTGACACACTGCCTCACACTCACTGCCTCACACTCACTGACACACTGCCCCATACTCACTGACACACTGCCTCACACTCGCTGACACACTGCCCCACACTCACTGCCACGGACTCCCTGACACACAGCCCCAAACACACTGACAAACTGCCTCACACTCAATGACACACTGCCTCACACTCACTGACACACTGGTACACACACTCACTGCCTCACACTCACTCACAAGCTGCCCCACACTCACTGACACGCTGCCCCACACTCACTGACAAACTGCCTCACACTCACTGACACACTGCCCCACACTCACTGATGCACTGCTCCATACTCACTGACACACTACCCCACACACTTACACACTGCCTCACACTCACTGACACACTGCCCCACACTCACTGACACACTGCCCCACACTCACTGACATACTGCCTCACACTCACTGCCCCACACTCACTGACACACTGCCCCACACTCACTGACACGCTGCCCCACACTCACTGACACACTGCCCCACACTCATGACACGCTGCACCAAACTCACTGACACACTGCCCCATACTCACTGCCTCACACTCACTGACACACTGCCCCAAACTCACTGACACACTGCCTCACACTCACTGACACACTGACTCACACTCACTGAGACGCTGCCTCACACTCACTGACACACTACCCCACACTCATGACACGCTGCACCAAACTCACTGACACACTGCCCCATACTCACTGCCTCACACTCACTGACACACTGCCTCACACTCACTGACACACTGCCCCACACTCACTGCCCCACACTCACTGCCCCACACTCACTGCCTCACACTCACTGACACACTGCCCCACACTCACTGACACACTGCCTCACACTCACTGACACACTGCCCCACACTCACTGACACACTGCCTCACACTCACTGCCTCACACTGCCCCACTCTCACTGACACACTGCCTCACACTCACTGACACACTGCCTCACACTCACTGACACACTGTCTCACACTTACTAACACACTGCCCCACACTCACTGACACGCTGCCCCACACTCACTGACACATTGCCCGACACTCACTGACACACTGCCCCACACTCACTGCCTCACACTCACTGACACACTGCCTCACACTCACTGACACACTGCCCCACACTCACTGACACACTGCCTCACACTCACTGCCTCACACTCACTGACACACTGCCTCACACTCACTGACACGCTGCCCAACACTCACTGACACACTGCCCCACACTCACTAACACACTGGCCCACACTCACTGACTCACTGCCCCACACTCACTGACACATTGCCGCACACTCGCTGACACACTGCCCCACCCTCACTGCCTCACACTCACTGACACACTGCCCCACACTCACTGCCTCACACTCACTGACACACTGCCCCACAATCACTGACACACTGCCTCACACTCACTGACACACTGCCCCACACTCACTGACACGCTGCCCAACTCTCAATGACACACTGCCTCACACTCACTGACACACTGCCTCACACTTGCTGACAAACTGCCCCACACTCACTGACACGCTGCCCCACACTCACTGACACATTGCCGCACACTCGCTGACACACTGCCCCACCCTCACTGCCTCACACTCACTGACACACTGCCTCACACTCACTGACAGACTGCCCCACACTCACTGACACACTGCCTCACACTCACTGACACGCTGCCCAACACTCACTAACACACTGCCCTACACTCACTGACTCACTGCCTCACACTCACTGACACACTGCCTCACACTCACTGACACGCTGCCCAACACTCACTGACACACTGCCCCACACTCACTAACACACTGGCCCACACTCACTGACTCACTGCCCCACACTCACTGACACATTGCCGCACACTCGCTGACACACTGCCCCACCCTCACTGCCTCACACTCACTGACACACTGCCCCACACTCACTGCCTCACACTCACTGACACACTGCCCCACAATCACTGACACACTGCCTCACACTCACTGACACACTGCCCCACACTCACTGACACGCTGCCCCACTCTCAATGACACACTGCCTCACACTCACTGACACACTGCCTCACACTTGCTGACAAACTGCCCCACACTCACTGACACGCTGCCCCACACTCACTGACACATTGCCGCACACTCGCTGACACACTGCCCCACCCTCACTGCCTCACACTCACTGACACACTGCCTCACACTCACTGACAGACTGCCCCACACTCACTGACACACTGCCTCACACTCACTGACACGCTGCCCAACACTCACTAACACACTGCCCCACACTCACTAACACACTGCCCTACACTCACTGACTCACTGCCTCACACTCACTGACACACTACCCCACACTCACTGACACGCTGCCCTACTCTCAATGACACACTGCCTCACACTCACTGACACACTGCCTCACACTTACTGACACACTGCCCCACACTCACAGACACGCTGCCCCACACTCACTGACATATTGCCGCACACTCGCTGACGCACTGCCCCACCCTCACTACCTCACACTCACTGACACACTGCCTCACACTCACTGACACACTGCCCCACACTCACTGACACACTGCCTCACACTCACTGACACGCTGCCCAACACTCACTAACACACTGCCCCACACTCACTAACACACTGCCCTACACTCACTGACTCACTGCCTCACACTCACTGACACACTGCCTCACACTCACTGACACACTACCCCACACTCACTTACACACAGCCCCACATTCCATGCCTCACACTTACTGACACACTGCTCTACACTCACTGACACACTGCCCCACACTCAATGACACACTGTCCCACACTCACTGTCCCACACTCACTGACACACTGCCCCATATTCACTGACACACTGACCCTCACTCACTGACACATTGCCCCAAACTCACTGACACACTGCCTCACACTGACTGACACGCTGCCCCACACTCACTGACACACTGCCCCACACTCACTGACACACTGCCCCACACTCACTGACACAGTGCCCCAAACTCACTGACACACTGCCCTCCACTGACTGACACACTGCCTCAAACTTTCTGACACACTGCCCCGCACTCACTGAAACACTGCCCCACACTCATTGACAAGCTGCCCCACTCTCACTGACACACTGCCTCACACTCACTGACACACTGCCCCACACTCACTGACACACTACCCCACTTTCACTGACACACTGCCCCACACTCACTGCCTCACACTCACTGACACACTGCCGCACACTCACTGACACACTGCCCCACACTCACTGACACACTGCCTCACACTCACTGACACACTGCCCCACACTCACTGACACACTGCCCCACACTCACTGCCTCACATTCACTGACACACTGCCCCACACTCACTGACACACTGCCTCAAACTTCCTGACACACTGCCCCACACTCACTTTTACCACACTCACTGACACACTGCCCCACACTCACTGCCTCACACTCACTGACACACTGCCTCACACTCACTGACACACTGCCCCACACTCACTGACACACTGCCCCACACTCACTGCCTCACACTCACTGACACACTGCCTCACACTCACTGACACACTGCCCCACACTCACTGACACACTGCCCCACACTCACTGCCTCACACTCACTGACACACTGCCCCACACTCACTGACACACTCTGGCACACTGCCCTACACTGACTGACACACTGCCTCAAACTTCCTGACACGCTGCCCCACACTCACTTTTACCACACTCACTGACACACTGCCTCACACTCACTGACACGCTGCCCCACACTCACTGACACACTGCCGCACACTCACTGCCTCACACTCACTGACACGCTGCCCCACACTCACTGACACACTGCCCCACACTCACAGACACATTGCCCCACACTCACTGACACGCTGCCCCACACTCACTGACATACTGCCCCACACTCACTGACACGCTGCCCCACACTCACTGACACACTGCCCCACACTCATGACACGCTGCACCAAACTCACTGACACACTGCCCCACACTCACTGCCTCACACACACTGACATATTGCCCCAAAATTCACTGACACACACTCTCTGACACAATGCCCCACACTCACTGACATGCTGTCCCACACTCACTGACACACTACCTCACACTCACTGACACACTGCCCAACACTCACTGACACACTGCCCCATATTCACTGACACACTGCCTCACACTCACTGACACACTTCCCCACACTCACTGCCTCACACTCACTGACACACTGCCCCAAACTCACTGACACACTGCCTCACACTCACTGACACACTGCCTCACACTCACTGCCTCACACTCACTGACACACTGCCCCATACTCACTGAAACACTGCCTCACACTCGCTGACACACTGTCCCACACTCACTGCCACACACTCACTGACACACTGCCGCAAACACACTGACAAACTGCCTCACACTCAATGACACACTGCCCCATACTCACTGACACACTGCCTCACACTCACTGACACACTGCCACGCACTCACTGATGCACTGCCCCATACTCACTGACACACTACCCCACACACTTACACACTGCCTCACACTCACTGACACACTGCCCCACACTCACTGACACACTGCCCCACACTCACTGACATACTGCCTCACACTCACTGCCCCACACTCACTGACACACTGCCCCACACTCACTGACACGCTGCCCCACACTCACTGACACACTGCACCACACTCACTGCCTCACACTCACTGACACGCTGCCCCACACTCACTGACACACTGCCCCACACTCACAGACACACTGCCCCACACTCACTGACACGCTGCCCCACACTCACTGACACACTGCCCCACACTCACTGCCTCACACTCACTGACACGCTGCCCCACACTCACTGACACACTGCCCCACACTCACAGACACACTGCCCCACACTCACTGACACACTGCCTCACACTCACTGACACACTGCCTCACACTCACTGACACACTGCCCCACACTCACTGACACACTGCCTCACACTCACTGCCTCACACTCACTGACACACTGCCTCACACTCACTGACACGCTGCCCAACACTCACTGACACACTGCACCACACTCACTAACACACTGGCCCACACTCACTGACTCACTGCCCCACACTCACTGACACATTGCCGCACACTCGCTGACACACTGCCCCACCCTCACTGCCTCACACTCACTGACACACTGCCCCACACTCACTGCCTCACACTCACTGACACACTGCCCCACAATCACTGACACACTGCCTCACACTCACTGACACACTGCCCCACACTCACTGACACGCTGCCCCACTCTCAATGACACACTGCCTCACACTCACTGACACACTGCCTCACACTTGCTGACAAACTGCCCCACACTCACTGACACGCTGCCCCACACTCACTGACACATTGCCGCACACTCGCTGACACACTGCCCCACCCTCACTGCCTCACACTCACTGACACACTGCCTCACACTCACTGACAGACTGCCCCACACTCACTGTCACACTGCCTCACACTCACTGACACGCTGCCCAACACTCACTAACACACTGCCCCACACTCACTAACACACTGCCCTACACTCACTGACTCACTGCCTCACACTCACTGACATACTGCCTCACACTCACTGACACACTGCCTCACACTCACTGACACACTACCCCACACTCACTGACACGCTGCCCTACTCTCAATGACACACTGCCTCACACTCACTGACACACTGCCTCACACTTGCTGACACACTGCCCCACACTCACAGACACGCTGCCCCACACTCACTGACATATTGCCGCACACTCGCTGACACACTGCCCCACCCTCACTACCTCACACTCACTGACACACTGCCTCACACTCACTGACACACTGCCCCACACTCACTGACACACTGCCTCACACTCACTGACACGCTGCCCAACACTCACTAACACACTGCCCCACACTCACTAACACACTGCCCTACACTCACTGACTCACTGCCTCACACTCACTAACACACTGCCTCACACTCACTGACACACTACCCCACACTCACTTACACACAGCCCCACATTCCATGCCTCACACTTACTGACACGCTGCTCTACACTCACTGACACACTGCCCCACACTCAATGACACACTGTCCCACACTCACTGTCCCACACTCACTGACACACTGCCCCATATTCACTGACACACTGACCCTCACTCACTGACACATTGCCCCAAACTCACTGACACACTGCCTCACACTGACTGACACGCTGCCCCACACTCACTGACACACTGCCCCACACTCACTGACACACTGCCCCACACTCACTGACACAGTGCCCCAAACTCACTGACACACTGCCCTCCACTGACTGACACACTGCCTCAAACTTTCTGACACACTGCCCCGCACTCACTGAAACACTGCCCCACACTCATTGACAAGCTGCCCCACTCTCACTGACACACTGCCTCACACTCACTGACACACTGCCCCACACTCACTGACACACTACCCCACTTTCACTGACACACTGCCCCACACTCACTGCCTCACACTCACTGACACACTGCCGCACACTCACTGACACACTGCCCCACACTCACTGACACACTGCCTCACACTCACTGACACACTGCCCCACACTCACTGACACACTGCCCCACACTCACTGCCTCACATTCACTGACACACTGCCCCACACTCACTGACACACTGCCTCAAACTTCCTGACACACTGCCCCACACTCACTTTTACCACACTCACTGACACACTGCCTCACACTCACTGACACACTGCCCCACACTCACTGCCTCACACTCACTGACACACTGCCTCACACTCACTGACACACTGCCCCACACTCACTGACACACTGCCCCACACTCACTGCCTCACACTCACTGACACACTGCCTCACACTCACTGACACACTGCCCCACACTCACTGACACACTGCCCCACACTCACTGCCTCACACTCACTGACACACTGCCCCACACTCACTGACACACTCTGGCACACTGCCCTACACTGACTGACACACTGCCTCAAACTTCCTGACACGCTGCCCCACACTCACTTTTACCACACTCACTGACACACTGCCTCACACTCACTGACACGCTGCAACACACTCACTGACACACTGCCGCACACTCACTGCCTCACACTCACTGACACGCTGCCCCACACTCACTGACACACTGCCCCACACTCACAGACACATTGCCCCACACTCACTGACACGCTGCCCCACACTCACTGACATACTGCCCCACACTCACTGACACGCTGCCCCACACTCACTGACACACTGCCCCACACTCATGACACGCTGCACCAAACTCACTGACACACTGCCCCACACTCACTGCCTCACACACACTGACATATTGCCCCAAAATTCACTGACACACACTCTCTGACACAATGCCCCACACTCACTGACATGCTGTCCCACACTCACTGACACACTACCTCACACTCACTGACACACTGCCCAACACTCACTGACACACTGCCCCATATTCACTGACACACTGCCTCACACTCACTGACACACTTCCCCACACTCACTGCCTCACACTCACTGACACACTGCCCCAAACTCACTGACACACTGCCTCACACTCACTGACACACTGCCTCACACTCACTGCCTCACACTCACTGACACACTGCCCCATACTCACTGAAACACTGCCTCACACTCGCTGACACACTGTCCCACACTCACTGCCACACACTCACTGACACACTGCCCCAAACACACTGACAAACTGCCTCACACTCAATGACACACTGCCCCATACTCACTGACACACTGCCTCACACTCACTGACACACTGCCACGCACTCACTGATGCACTGCCCCATACTCACTGACACACTACCCCACACACTTACATACTGCCTCACACTCACTGACACACTGCCCCACACTCACTGACACACTGCCCCACACTCACTGACATACTGCCTCACACTCACTGCCCCACACTCACTGACACACCGCCCCACACTCACTGACACGCTGCCCCACACTCACTGACACACTGCCCCACACTCACTGCCTCACACTCACTGACACGCTGCCCCACACTCACTGACACACTGCTCCACACTCACAGACACACTGCCCCACACTCACTGACACGCTGCCCCACACTCACTGACACACTGCCCCACACTCATGACACGCTGCACCAAACTCACTGACACACTGCCCCACACTCACTGCCTCACACTCACTGACATATTGCCCCAAAATTCACTGACACACACTCTCTGACACAATGCCCCACACTCACTGACATGCTGCCCCACACTCACTGACACACTGCCTCACACTCACTGACACACTGCCCCACACTCACTGACACACTGCCTCACACACACTGACACACTGCCCCACACTCACTGACACACTGCCCCACATGCACTGCCTCACACTCACTGACACACTGCCTCACACTCACTGGTACACTGACTCACACTCACTGACACACTGCCTCACACTCACTGACATACTGCCTCACACTCACTGACACACTGCCCCACACTCACTGCCTCACACTGCCCCACTCTCACTGACACACTGCCTCACACTCACTGACACACTGTCTCACACTTACTTACACACTGCCCCACACTCACTGACACGCTGCCCCACACTCACTGACACATTGCCCGACACTCACTGACACACTGCCCCACACTCACTGCCTCACACTCACTGACACACTGCCTCACAGTCACTGACACACTGCCCCACACTCACTGACACACTGCCTCACACTTACCGCCTCACACTCACTGACAAACTGCCTCACACTCACTGACACGCTGCCCAACACTCACTGACACGCTGCCTCACACTTACTGACACACTGCCCCACACTCACTGACACGCTGCCCCACACTCACTAACACACTGCCCCACACTCACTGACTCACTGCCTCACACTCACTGACAGAATGCGTCACACTCACTGACACACTGCCTCACACTCACTGACACACTGCCGCACGCTCACTGACACACTGCCCCACACTCACTGACACGCTGCCCCACACTCACTGACACACTGCCCCACACTCACTGACACACTGCCCCACACTCACTGAAACACTGCCACACACTCGCTGACACACTGCCCCACACTCACTGACACACTGCCCCACACTCACTGACAAACTGCCCCACACTCACTGACACACTGCCCCACACTCACTGACAAACTGCCCCACACTCACTGCCTCACACTCACTGACACACTGCCCCACACTCACTGACACACTGCCTCACACTCACTGACACACTGCCCCACACTCACTGACACGCTGCCCCACTCTCAATGACACACTGCCTCACACTCACTGACACACTGTCTCACACTTACTGACACACTTCCCCACACTCACTGACACACTGCCCCACACTCACTAACACACTGCCCCACACTCACTAACACACTGCCCCACACTCACTGACTCACTGCCTCACACTCACTGACACAGTGCCTCACACTCACTTACACACTGCCTCACACTCACTGACACACCACCCCACACTCACTTGCACACTGCCCCACATTCAGTGCCTCACACTTACTGACACACTGCTCCACACTCACTGACACACTGCGCCACACTCGATGACTCACTGCCCCACACTCACTGACACACTGCCCCACACTCACTGCCCCACACTCACTGACACAGTGCCCCATATTCACTGACACACTGACCCTCACTCACTGACACATTGCCCCAAACTCACTGACACACTGCCTCACACTGACTGACACGCTGCCCCACACTCACTGACACACTGACCCACACTCACTGACACACTGCCCCAAACTCACTGACACACTGCCTCGCACGCACTGACACACTGCCCCACACTCACTGACACACTGCCTCACGCTCACTGACACACTGCCTCGCACTCACTGACAAACTGCCGTACACTCACTGACACACTGCCCCACACTCACTGACAAACTGCCCCACACTCACTGCCTCACACTCACTGACACACTGCCCCACACTCACTGACACACTGCCTCACACTCACTGACACACTGCCCCACACTCACTGACACGCTGCCCCACTCTCAATGACACACTGCCTCACACTCACTGACACACTGCCTCACACTTACTGACACACTTCCCCACACTCACTGACACACTGCCCCACACTCACTAACACACTGCCCCACACTCACTAACACACTGCCCCACACTCACTGACTCACTGCCTCACACTCACTGACACAGTGCCTCACACTCACTTACACACTGCCCCACATTCACTGCCTCACACTTACTGACACACTGCTCCACACTCACTGACACACCACCCCACACTCACTGACACAGTGCCTCACACTCACTTACACACTGCCTCACACTCACTGACACACCACCCCACACTCACTTACACACTGCCCCACATTCACTGCCTCACACTTACTGACACACTGCTCCACACTCACTGACACACTGCGCCACACTCGATGACACATTGCCCCACACTCACTGCCCCACACTCACTGACACACTGCCCCATATTCACTGACACACTGACCCTCACTCACTGACACATTGCCCCAAACTCACTGACACACTGCCTCACACTGACTGACACGCTGACCCACACTCACTGACACACTGCCACAAACTCACTGACACACTGCCTCGCACGCACTGACACACTGCCCCACACTCACTGACACACTGCCTCACGCTCACTGACACACTGCCTCGCACTCACTGACAAACTGCCGTACACTCACTGATACACTGGCCCACTTTCACTGACACACTGCCCCACACTCACTGCCTCACACTCACTGACACACTGCCGCACACTCACTGACACACTGCCCCACACTCACTGCCTCACACTCACTAACACGCTGCCCCACACTCATTGACACACTCTGGCACACTGCCCTACACTGACTGACACACTGCCTCAAACTTTCTGACACACTGCCCCGCACTCACTGACACACTGCCCCACACTCACTGACACACTGCCCCACACTCACTGACAAACTGCCCCACACTCACTGCCTCACACTCACTGACACACTGCCGCACACTCACTGACACACTGCCTCACACTCACTGACACACTGCCCCACACTCACTGACACACTCTGGCACACTGCCCTACACTGACTGACACACTGCCTCAAACTTTCTGACACACTGCCCCGCACTCACTGACACACTGCCCCACACTGACTGACACACTGCCTCACACTCACTGACACGCTGCCCCACACTCACTGACACACTGCCCCACACTCACAGACACATTGCCCCACACTCACTGACACGCTGCCCCACACTCACTGACATACTGCCCCACACTCACTGACACGCTGCCCCACACTCACTGACACACTGCCCCACACTCATGACACGCTGCACCAAACTCACTGACACACTGCCCCACACTCACTGCCTCACACACACTGACATATTGCCCCAAAATTCACTGACACACACTCTCTGACACAATGCCCCACACTCACTGACATGCTGTCCCACACTCACTGACACACTACCTCACACTCACTGACACACTGCCCAACACTCACTGACACACTGCCCCATATTCACTGACACACTGCCTCACACTCACTGACACACTTCCCCACACTCACTGCCTCACACTCACTGACACACTGCCCCAAACTCACTGACACACTGCCTCACACTCACTGACACACTGCCTCACACTCACTGCCTCACACTCACTGACACACTGCCCCATACTCACTGAAACACTGCCTCACACTCGCTGACACACTGTCCCACACTCACTGCCACACACTCACTGACACACTGCCCCAAACACACTGACAAACTGCCTCACACTCAATGACACACTGCCCCATACTCACTGACACACTGCCTCACACTCACTGACACACTGCCACGCACTCACTGATGCACTGCCCCATACTCACTGACACACTACCCCACACACTTACACACTGCCTCACACTCACTGACACACTGCCCCACACTCACTGACACACTGCCCCACACTCACTGACATACTGCCTCACACTCACTGCCCCACACTCACTGACACACCGCCCCACACTCACTGACACGCTGCCCCACACTCACTGACACACTGCCCCACACTCACTGCCTCACACTCACTGACACGCTGCCCCACACTCACTGACACACTGCTCCACACTCACAGACACACTGCCCCACACTCACTGACACGCTGCCCCACACTCACTGACACACTGCCCCACACTCATGACACGCTGCACCAAACTCACTGACACACTGCCCCACACTCACTGCCTCACACTCACTGACATATTGCCCCAAAATTCACTGACACACACTCTCTGACACAATGCCCCACACTCACTGACATGCTGCCCCACACTCACTGACACACTGCCTCACACTCACTGACACACTGCCCCACACTCACTGACACACTGCCTCACACACACTGACACACTGCCCCACACTCACTGACACACTGCCCCACATGCACTGCCTCACACTCACTGACACACTGCCTCACACTCACTGGTACACTGACTCACACTCACTGACACACTGCCTCACACTCACTGACATACTGCCTCACACTCACTGACACACTGCCCCACACTCACTGCCTCACACTGCCCCACTCTCACTGACACACTGCCTCACACTCACTGACACACTGTCTCACACTTACTTACACACTGCCCCACACTCACTGACACGCTGCCCCACACTCACTGACACATTGCCCGACACTCACTGACACACTGCCCCACACTCACTGCCTCACACTCACTGACACACTGCCTCACAGTCACTGACACACTGCCCCACACTCACTGACACACTGCCTCACACTTACCGCCTCACACTCACTGACAAACTGCCTCACACTCACTGACACGCTGCCCAACACTCACTGACACACTGCCCCACACTCACTGCCTCACACTCACTGACACACTGCCTCACACTCACTGACACACTGCCTCACACTCACTGACACGCTGCCTCACACTTACTGACACACTGCCCCACACTCACTGACACGCTGCCCCACACTCACTAACACACTGCCCCACACTCACTGACTCACTGCCTCACACTCACTGACAGAATGCGTCACACTCACTGACACACTGCCTCACACTCACTGACACACTGCCGCACGCTCACTGACACACTGCCCCACACTCACTGACACGCTGCCCCACACTCACTGACACACTGCCCCACACTCACTGACACACTGCCCCACACTCACTGAAACACTGCCACACACTCGCTGACACACTGCCCCACACTCACTGACACACTGCCCCACACTCACTGACAAACTGCCCCACACTCACTGACACACTGCCCCACACTCACTGACAAACTGCCCCACACTCACTGCCTCACACTCACTGACACACTGCCCCACACTCACTGACACACTGCCTCACACTCACTGACACACTGCCCCACACTCACTGACACGCTGCCCCACTCTCAATGACACACTGCCTCACACTCACTGACACACTGTCTCACACTTACTGACACACTGCCCCACACTCACTAACACACTGCCCCACACTCACTAACACACTGCCCCACACTCACTGACTCACTGACTCACACTCACTGACACAGTGCCTCACACTCACTTACACACTGCCTCACACTCACTGACACACCACCCCACACTCACTTACACACTGCCCCACATTCACTGCCTCACACTTACTGACACACTGCTCCACACTCACTGACACACTGCGCCACACTCGATGACTCACTGCCCCACACTCACTGACACACTGCCCCACACTCACTGCCCCACACTCACTGACACAGTGCCCCATATTCACTGACACACTGACCCTCACTCACTGACACATTGCCCCAAACTCACTGACACACTGCCTCACACTGACTGACACGCTGCCCCACACTCACTGACACACTGACCCACACTCACTGACACACTGCCCCAAACTCACTGACACACTGCCTCGCACGCACTGACACACTGCCCCACACTCACTGACACACTGCCTCACGCTCACTGACACACTGCCTCGCACTCACTGACAAACTGCCGTACACTCACTGACACACTGCCCCACACTCACTGACAAACTGCCCCACACTCACTGCCTCACACTCACTGACACACTGCCCCACACTCACTGACACACTGCCTCACACTCACTGACACACTGCCCCACACTCACTGACACGCTGCCCCACTCTCAATGACACACTGCCTCACACTCACTGACACACTGCCTCACACTTACTGACACACTTCCCCACACTCACTGACACACTGCCCCACACTCACTAACACACTGCCCCACACTCACTAACACACTGCCCCACACTCACTGACTCACTGCCTCACACTCACTGACACAGTGCCTCACACTCACTTACACACTGCCTCACACTCACTGACACACCACCCCACACTCACTGACACAGTGCCTCACACTCACTTACACACTGCCTCACACTCACTGACACACCACCCCACACTCACTTACACACTGCCCCACATTCACTGCCTCACACTTACTGACACACTGCTCCACACTCACTGACACACTGCGCCACACTCGATGACACATTGCCCCACACTCACTGCCCCACACTCACTGACACACTGCCCCATATTCACTGACACACTGACCCTCACTCACTGACACATTGCCCCAAACTCACTGACACACTGCCTCACACTGACTGACACGCTGACCCACACTCACTGACACACTGCCACAAACTCACTGACACACTGCCTCGCACGCACTGACACACTGCCCCACACTCACTGACACACTGCCTCACGCTCACTGACACACTGCCTCGCACTCACTGACAAACTGCCGTACACTCACTGATACACTGGCCCACTTTCACTGACACACTGCCCCACACTCACTGCCTCACACTCACTGACACACTGCCGCACACTCACTGACACACTGCCCCACACTCACTGCCTCACACTCACTAACACGCTGCCCCACACTCATTGACACACTCTGGCACACTGCCCTACACTGACTGACACACTGCCTCAAACTTTCTGACACACTGCCCCGCACTCACTGACACACTGCCCCACACTCACTGACACACTGCCCCACACTCACTGACAAACTGCCCCACACTCACTGCCTCACACTCACTGACACACTGCCGCACACTCACTGACACACTGCCTCACACTCACTGACACACTGCCCCACACTCACTGACACACTCTGGCACACTGCCCTACACTGACTGACACACTGCCTCAAACTTTCTGACACACTGCCCCGCACTCACTGACACACTGCCCCACACTGACTGACACACTGCCTCACACTCATTGACACACTGCCCCACACTCACTGACAAGCTGCCCCACTCTCACTGACACACTGCCTCACACTCACTGACACACTGCCCCACACTCACTGACACACTGCCACACACTCGCTGACACACTGCCCCACACTCACTGACACACTGCCCCACACTCACTGACACACTGCCTCACACTCACTGACAAACTGCCCCACACTCACTGACACGCTGCCCCACACTCACTGACAACTGCCCCACACTCACTGACAAACTGCCCCACATTCACTGCCTCACACTCACTGACACAATGCCCCACACTCACTGACACACTGCCCCATACTCACTGACACACTGCCACACACACTTACACACTGCCTCACACTCACTGACACACTGCCCCACACTCACTGACATATTGCCTCACACTCACTGCCTCACACTCACTGCCCCACATTCAATGACACACAGCCCCACACTCACTGACACGTTGCCCCACACTCACTGACACGCTGCCCCACCGTCACTGACACACTGCCCCACACTAACTGCCTCACACTCACTGACACACTGCCTCACACTCACTGACACACTGTCTCATTTCACTGACACACTGCCTCACACTCACTGAAACACTGTCCCACATTCACTGCCTCACACTCACTGACACACTGCCCCGCACTCACTGCCTCACACTCACTGACACACTGCCCCACACTCACTGACACACTGCCCCATATTCACTGACACACTGCCCCACACTCACTGACACACTTCCCCACACTCACTGCCTCACACTCACTGACACACTGCCCCAAACTCACTGACACACTGGTATACACACTCACTGCCTCACACTCACTCACACGCTGCCCCACACTCACTGACACGCTGCCCCACACTCACTGACACGCTGCCCCACACTCACTGACACACTGCCTCACACTCACTGACACACTGCCCCACACTCACTGATGCACTGCCCCATACTCACTGACACACTACCCCACATACTTACACACTGCCTCACACTCACTGACACACTGCCCCACACTCACTGACATACTGCCTCACACTCACTGCCCCACAATCACTGACACACTGCCCCACACTCACTGACACGCTGCCCCACACTCACTGACACACTGCCCCACACTCACAGACACACTGCCCCACACTCACTGCCTCACACTCACTGACACGCTGCCCCACACTCACTGACACACTGCCCCACACTCACTGCCTCACACTCACTGACACGCTGCCCCACACTCACTGACACACTGCCCAACACTCACAGACACACTGCCCCACACTCACTGACACGCTGCCCCACACTCACTGACATACTGCCCCACACTCACTGACACGCTGCCCCTCACTCACTGACACACTGCACCACACTCATGACACGCTGCACCAAACTCACTGACACACTGCCCCACACTCACTGCCTCACACTCACTGACACACTGCCTCACACTCACTGACACACTGCCCCACACTCACTGACACACTGCCCCATATTCACTGACACACTGCCTCACACTCACTGACACACTTCCCCACACTCACTGCCTCACACTCACTGACACACTGCCCCAAACTCACTGACACACTGCCTCACACTCACTGACACACTGCCTCACACTCACTGCCTCACACTCACTGACACACTGCCCCATACTCACTGACACACTGCCTCACACTCGCTGACACACTGCCCCACACTCACTGCCACACACTCACTGACACACTGCCCCAAACACACTGACAAACTGCCTCACACTCAATGACACACTGCCTCACACGCACTGACACACTGGTACACACACTCACTGCCTCACACTCACTGACACACTGCCCCACACTCACTGATGCACTGCCCCATACTCACTGACACACTACCCCACACACCTACACACTGCCTCACACTCACTGATACACTGCCCCACACTCACTGACACACTGCCCCACACTCACTGACATACTGCCTCACACTCACTGCCCCACACTCACTGACACACTGCCCCACACTCACTGACACGCTGCCCCACACTCACTGACACACTGCCCCACACTCATGACACGCTGCACCAAACTCACTGACACACTGCCCCACACTCACTGCCTCACACTCACTGACACACTGCCCCAAACTCACTGACACACTGCCTCACACTCACTGACACATTGACTCACACTCACTGAGACGCTGCCTCACACTCACTGACACGCTGCCCCACACTCACTGACACATTGCCCCACACTCACTGACACACTGCCCCACATGTACTGCCTCACACTCACTGACACACTGCCTCACACTCACTGACACACTGCCCACACTCACTGCCCCACACTCACTGCCCCACACTCACTGCCTCACACTCACTGACACACTGCCCCACACTCACTGACACACTGCCTCACACTCACTGACACACTGCCCCACACTCACTGACACACTGCCTCACACTCATTGCCTCACACTGCCCCACTCTCACTGACACACTGCCTCACACTCACTGACACACTGCCTCACACTCACTGACACACTATCTCACACTTACTGACACACTGCCCCACACTCACTGACACGCTGCCCCACACTCACTGACACATTGCCCGACACTCACTGACACACTGCCCCACACTCACTGCCTCACACTCACTGACACACTGCCTCACACTCACTGACTAACTGCCCCACACTCACTGACACACTGCCTCACACTCACTGCCTCACACTCACTGACACACTGCCTCACACTCACTGACACGCTGCCCAACACTCACTAACACACTTCCCCACACTCACTAACACACTGGCCCATACTCACTGACTCACTGCCTCACACTCACTGACACATTGCCTCACACTCACTGACATACTGCCTCACACTCACTGCCCCACACTCACTGCCTCACACTCACTGACACACTGCCCCACAATCACTGACACATTGCCTCACACTCACTGACACACTGCCCCACACTCACTGACACGCTGCCCCACTCTCAATGACACACTGCCTCACACTCACTGACACACTGCCTCACACTTACTGACACACTGCCCCACACTCACTGACACGCTGCCCCACACTCACTGATGCACTGCCCCATACTCACTGACACACTACCCCACATACTTACACACTGCCTCACACTCACTGACACACTGCCCCACACTCACTGACATACTGCCTCACACTCACTGCCCCACAATCACTGACACACTGCCCCACACTCACTGACACGCTGCCCCACACTCACTGACACACTGCCCCACACTCACAGACACACTGCCCCACACTCACTGCCTCACACTCACTGACACGCTGCCCCACACTCACTGACACACTGCCCCACACTCACTGCCTCACACTCACTGACACGCTGCCCCACACTCACTGACACACTGCCCAACACTCACAGACACACTGCCCCACACTCACTGACACGCTGCCCCACACTCACTGACATACTGCCCCACACTCACTGACACGCTGCCCCTCACTCACTGACACACTGCACCACACTCATGACACGCTGCACCAAACTCACTGACACACTGCCCCACACTCACTGCCTCACACTCACTGACACACTGCCCCACACTCACTGACACACTGCCCCATATTCACTGACACACTGCCTCACACTCACTGACACACTTCCCCACACTCACTGCCTCACACTCACTGACACACTGCCTCACACTCACTGACACACTGCCTCACACTCACTGCCTCACACTCACTGACACACTGCCCCATACTCACTGACACACTGCCTCACACTCGCTGACACACTGCCCCACACTCACTGCCACACACTCACTGGCACACTGCCCCAAACACACTGACAAACTGCCTCACACTCAATGACACACTGCCTCACACTCACTGACACACTGGTACACACACTCACTGCCTCACACTCACTGACACACTGCCCCACACTCACTGATGCACTGCCCCATACTCACTGACACACTACCCCACACACCTACACACTGCCTCACACTCACTGACACACTGCCCCACACTCACTGACACACTGCCCCACACTCACTGACACACTGCCCCACACTCACTGACATACTGCCTCACACTCACTGCCTAACACACTCACTGACACACTGCCCCACACTCACTGACACGCTGCCCCACACTCACTGACACACTGCCCCACACTCACTGCCTCACACTCACTGACACGCTGCCCCACACTCACTGACACACTGCCCCACACTCACAGACACACTGCCCCACACTCACTGACACGCTGCCCCACTCTCAATGACACACTGCCTCACACTCACTGACACACTGCCTCACACTTACTGACACACTGCCCCACACTCACTGACACGCTGCCCCACACTCACTGATGCACTGCCCCATACTCACTGACACACTACCCCACATACTTACACACTGCCTCACACTCACTGACACACTGCCCCACACTCACTGACATACTGCCTAACACTCACTGCTCCACACTCACTGACACACTGCCCCACACTCACAGACACACTGCCCCACACTCACTGCCTCACACTCACTGACACGCTGCCCCACACTCACTGACACACTGCCCCACACTCACTGCCTCACACTCACTGACACGCTGCCCCACACTCACTGACACACTGCCCAACACTCACAGACACACTGCCCCATACTCACTGACACGCTGCCCCACACTCACTGACATACTGCCCCACACTCACTGACACGCTGCCCCTCACTCACTGACACACTGCACCACACTCATGACACGCTGCACCAAACTCACTGACACACTGCCCCACACTCACTGCCTCACACTCACTGACACACTGCCCCACACTCACTGACACACTGCCCCATATTCACTGACACACTGCCTCACACTCACTGACACACTTCCCCACACTCACTGCCTCACACTCACTGACACACTGCCCCAAACTCACTGACACACTGCCTCACACTCACTGACACACTGCCTCACACTCACTGCCTCACACTCACTGACACACTGCCCCATACTCACTGACACACTGCCTCACACTCAATGACACACTGCCTCACACTCACTGACACACTGGTACACACACTCACTGCCTCACACTCACTGACACACTGCCCCACACTCACTGATGCACTGCCCCATACTCACTGACACACTACCCCACACACCTACACACTGCCTCACACTCACTGACACACTGCCCCACACTCACTGACATACTGCCCCACACTCACTGACACGCTGCCCCTCACTCACTGACACACTGCACCACACTCATGACACGCTGCACCAAACTCACTGACACACTGCCCCACACTCACTGCCTCACACTCACTGACACACTGCCCCACACTCACTGACACACTGCCCCATATTCACTGACACACTGCCTCACACTCACTGACACACTTCCCCACACTCACTGCCTCACACTCACTGACACACTGCCCCAAACTCACTGACACACTGCCTCACACTCACTGACACACTGCCTCACACTCACTGCCACACACTCACTGACACACTGCCCCAAACACACTGACAAACTGCCTCACACTCAATGACACACTGCCTCACACTCACTGACACACTGGTACACACACTCACTGCCTCACACTCACTGACACACTGCCCCACACTCACTGATGCACTGCCCCATACTCACTGACACACTACCCCACACACCTACACACTGCCTCACACTCACTGACACACTGCCCCACACTCACTGACACACTGCCCCACACTCACTGACATACTGCCTCACACTCACTGCCCCACACTCACTGACACACTGCCCCACACTCACTGACACGCTGCCCCACACTCACTGACACACTGCCCCACACTCACTGCCTCACACTCACTGACACGCTGCCCCACACTCACTGACACACTGCCCCACACTCACAGACACACTGCCCCACACTCACTGACACGCTGCCCCACACTCACTGACACACTGCCCCACACTCATGACACGCTGCACCAAACTCACTGACACACTGCCCCACACTCACTGCCTCACACTCACTGACACACTGCCCCAAACTCACTGACACACTGCCTCACACTCACTGACACATTGACTCACACTCACTGAGACGCTGCCTCACACTCACTGACACGCTGCCCCACACTCACTGACACATTGCCCCACACTCACTGACACACTGCCCCACATGTACTGCCTCACACTCACTGACACACTGCCTCACAATCACTGACACACTGCCCCACACTCACTGCCCCACACTCACTGCCCCACACTCACTGACACACTGCCCCATACTCACTGACACACTGCCTCACACTCGCTGACACACTGCCCCACACTCACTGCCTCACAATCACTGACACACTGCCCCAAACACACTGACAAACTGCCTCACACTCAATGACACACTGCCTCACACTCACTGACACACTGGTACACACACTCACTGCCTCACACTCACTGACACACTGCCCCACACTCACTGATGCACTGCCCCATACTCACTGACACACTACCCCACACACCTACACACTGCCTCACACTCACTGACACACTGCCCCACACTCACTGACACACTGCCCCACACTCACTGACATACTGCCTCACACTCACTGCCCCACACTCACTGACACACTGCCCCACACTCACTGACACGCTGCCCCACACTCACTGACACACTGCCCCACACTCACTGCCTCACACTCACTGACACGCTGCCCCACACTCACTGACACACTGCCCCACACTCACAGACACACTGCCCCACACTCACTGACACGCTGCCCCACACTCACTGACACACTGCCCCACACTCATGACACGCTGCACCAAACTCACTGACACACTGCCCCACACTCACTGCCTCACACTCACTGACACACTGCCCCAAACTCACTGACACACTGCCTCACACTCACTGACACATTGACTCACACTCACTGAGACGCTGCCTCACACTCACTGACACGCTGCCCCACACTCACTGACACATTGCCCCACACTCACTGACACACTGCCCCACATGTACTGCCTCACACTCACTGACACACTGCCTCACACTCACTGACACACTGCCCCACACTCACTGCCCCACACTCACTGCCCCACACTCACTGCCTCACACTCACTGACACACTGCCCCACACTCACTGACACACTGCCTCACACTCACTGACACACTGCCCCACACTCACTGACACACTGCCTCACACTCATTGCCTCACACTGCCCCACTCCCACTGACACACTGCCTCACACTCACTGACACACTGCCTCACACTCACTGACACACTGTCTCACACTTACTGACACACTGCCCCACACTCACTGACACGCTGCCCCACACTCACTGACACATTGCCCGACACTCACTGACACACTGCCCCACACTCACTGCCTCACACTCACTGACACACTGCCTCACACTCACTGACACACTGCCCCACACTCACTGACACACTGCCTCACACTCACTGCCTCACACTCACTGACACACTGCCTCACACTCACTGACACGCTGCCCAACACTCACTAACACACTTCCCCACACTCACTAACACACTGGCCCATACTCACTGACTCACTGCCTCACACTCACTGACACATTGCCTCACACTCACTGACATACTGCCTCACACTCACTGCCCCACACTCACTGCCTCACACTCACTGACACACTGCCCCATAATCACTGACACATTGCCTCACACTCACTGACACACTGCCCCACACTCACTGACACGCTGCCCCACTCTCAATGACACACTGCCTCAAACTTTCTGACACACTGCCCCGCACTCACTGACACACTGCCCCACACTGACTGACACACTGCCTCACACTCATTGACACACTGCCCCACACTCACTGACAAGCTGCCCCACTCTCACTGACACACTGCCTCACACTCACTGACACACTGCCCCACACTCACTGACACACTGCCACACACTCGCTGACACACTGCCCCACACTCACTGACACACTGCCCCACACTCACTGACACACTGCCTCACACTCACTGACAAACTGCCCCACACTCACTGACACGCTGCCCCACACTCACTGACAACTGCCCCACACTCACTGACAAACTGCCCCACATTCACTGCCTCACACTCACTGACACAATGCCCCACACTCACTGACACACTGCCCCATACTCACTGACACACTGCCCCACACACTTACACACTGCGTCACACTCACTGACACACTGCCCCACACTCACTGACATATTGCCTCACACTCACTGCCTCACACTCACTGCCCCACACTCAATGACACACAGCCCCACACTCACTGACACGTTGCCCCACACTCACTGACACGCTGCCCCACCGTCACTGACACACTGCCCCACACTCACTGCCTCACACTCACTGACACACTGCCTCACACTCACTGACACACTGTCTCATTTCACTGACACACTGCCTCACACTCACTGAAACACTGTCCCACATTCACTGCCTCACACTCACTGACACACTGCCCCGCACTCACTGCCTCACACTCACTGACACACTGCCCCACACTCACTGACACACTGCCCCATATTCACTGACACACTGCCCCACACTCACTGACACACTTCCCCACACTCACTGCCTCACACTCACTGACACACTGCCCCAAACTCACTGACACACTGGTATACACACTCACTGCCTCACACTTACTCACACGCTGCCCCACACTCACTGACACGCTGCCCCACACTCACTGACACACTGCCTCACACTCACTGACACACTGCCCCACACTCACTGATGCACTGCCCCATACTCACTGACACACTACCCCACATACTTACACACTGCCTCACACTCACTGACACACTGCCCCACACTCACTGACATACTGCCTCACACTCACTGCCCCACAATCACTGACACACTGCCCCACACTCACTGACACGCTGCCCCACACTCACTGACACACTGCCCCACACTCACAGACACACTGCCCCACACTCACTGCCTCACACTCACTGACACGCTGCCCCACACTCACTGACACACTGCCCCACACTCACTGCCTCACACTCACTGACACGCTGCCCCACACTCACTGACACACTGCCCAACACTCACAGACACACTGCCCCACACTCACTGACACGCTGCCCCACACTCACTGACATACTGCCCCACACTCACTGACACGCTGCCCCTCACTCACTGACACACTGCACCACACTCATGACACGCTGCACCAAACTCACTGACACACTGCCCCACACTCACTGCCTCACACTCACTGACACACTGCCCCACACTCACTGACACACTGCCCCATATTCACTGACACACTGCCTCACACTCACTGACACACTTCCCCACACTCACTGCCTCACACTCACTGACACACTGCCCCAAACTCACTGACACACTGCCTCACACTCACTGACACACTGCCTCACACTCACTGCCTCACACTCACTGACACACTGCCCCATACTCACTGACACACTGCCTCACACTCGCTGACACACTGCCCCACACTCACTGACACACTGGTACACACACTCACTGCCTCACACTCACTGACACACTGCCCCACACTCACTGATGCACTGCCCCATACTCACTGACACACTACCCCACACACCTACACACTGCCTCACACTCACTGACACACTGCCCCACACTCACTGACACACTGCCCCACACTCACTGACATACTGCCTCACACTCACTGCCCCACACTCACTGACACACTGCCCCACACTCACTGACACGCTGCCCCACACTCACTGACACACTGCCCCACACTCACTGCCTCACACTCACTGACACGCTGCCCCACACTCACTGACACACTGCCCCACACTCACAGACACACTGCCCCACACTCACTGACACGCTGCCCCACACTCACTGACAAACTGCCCCACACTCATGACACGCTGCACCAAACTCACTGACACACTGCCCCACACTCACTGCCTCACACTCACTGACACACTGCCCCAAACTCACTGACACACTGCCTCACACTCACTGACACATTGACTCACACTCACTGAGACGCTGCCTCACACTCACTGACACGCTGCCCCACACTCACTGACACATTGCCCCACACTCACTGACACACTGCCCCACATGTACTGCCTCACACTCACTGACACACTGCCTCACACTCACTGACACACTGCCCCACACTCACTGCCCCACACTCACTGCCCCACACTCACTGCCTCACACTCACTGACACACTGCCCCACACTCACTGACACACTGCCTCACACTCACTGACACACTGCCCCACACTCACTGACACACTGCCTCACACTCATTGCCTCACACTGCCCCACTCTCACTGACACACTGCCTCACACTCACTGACACACTGCCTCACACTCACTGACACACTGTCTCACACTTACTGACACACTGCCCCACACTCACTGACACGCTGCCCCACACTCACTGACACATTGCCCGACACTCACTGACACACTGCCCCACACTCACTGCCTCACACTCACTAACACACTGGCCCATACTCACTGACTCACTGCCTCACACTCACTGACACATTGCCTCACACTCACTGACATACTGCCTCACACTCACTGCCCCACACTCACTGCCTCACACTCACTGATACACTGCCTCACACTCACTGACACACTGCCTCACACTTACTGACACACTGCCCCACACTCACTGACACGCTGCCCCACACTCACTGACACATTGCCGCACACTCACTAACACACTGCCCTACACTCACTGACTCACTGCCTCACACTCACTGACATACTGCCTCACACTCACTGACACACTGCCTCACACTCACTGACACACTGCCCCACACTCACTTACACACTGCCCCACTTTCACTGCCTCACACTTACTGACACACTGCTCTACACTCACTGACACACTGCCCCACACTGAATAACACACTGCCCCACACTCACTGTCCCACACTCACTGACACACTGCCCCATATTCACTGACACACTGACCCTCACTCACTGACACATTGCCCCAAACTCACTGACACACTGCCTCACACTGACTGACACGCTGCCCCACACTCACTGACACACTGCCCCACGCTCACTGACACACTGCCCCAAACTCACTGACACACTGCCTCACACTGACTGACACGCTGCCCCACACTCACTGACACACTGCCTCGCACGCACTGACACACTGCCCCACACTCACTGACACACTGCCCCACACTCACTGACACAGTGCCCCAAACTCACTGACACACTGCCTCACACTGACTGACACACTGCTTCAAACTTTCTGACACACTGCCCCGCACTCACTGACACACTGCCCCACACTCATTGACAAGCTGCCTCACACTCACTGACACACTGCCCCACACTCACTGACACACTGCCCCACACTCACTGACACACTGCCCCACACTCACTGACACAGTGCCCCAAACTCACTGACACACTGCCCTACACTGACTGACACACTGCTTCAAACTTTCTGACACACTGCCCCGCACTCACTGACACACTGCCCCACACTCATTGACAAGCTGCCTCACACTCACTGACACACTGCCCCACACTCACTGACACACTGCCACACACTCGCTGACACACTGCCCCACACTCACTGACACACTGCCGCACACTCACTGACACACTGCCCCACACTCACTGACACGCTGCCCCACACTCACTGACACACTGCCCCACACTCACTGACACATTGCCTCACACTCACTAACACACTGCCCCACACTCACTGAAACACTGCCTCACACTCACTGTCAAACTGCCCCACACTCACTGACACGCTGCCCCACACTCACTGACAAACTGCCCCACACTCACTGACAAACTGCTCCACACTCACTGCCTCACACTCACTGACACACTGCCACACACTCACTGACACACTGCCCCACACTCACTGACAAACTGCCCCACACTCACTGCCAAACACTCACTGACACACTGCCGCACACTCACTGACACACTGCCTCACACTCACTGACACGCTGCCCCACACTCACTGACACACTACCCCACTTTCACTGACACACTGCCCCACACTCACTGCCTCACACTCACTGACACACTGCCGCACACTCACTGACACACTGCCCCACACTCACTGACACACTGCCTCACACTCACTGACACACTGCCCCACACTCACTGACACACTGCCCCACACTCACTGCCTCACACTCACTGACACACTGCCCCACACTCACTGACACACTGCCTCAAACTTCCTGACACAATGCCTCACACTCACTTTTACCACACTCACTGACACACTGCCTCACACTCACTGACACACTGCCCCACAGTCACTGCCTCACACTCACTGACACACTGCCCCACACTCACTGACACACTGCCTCACACTCACTGACACACTGCCCCACACTCACTGACACACTGCCTCACACTCACTGCCTCACACTGCCCCACTCTCACTGACACACTGCCTCACACTCACTGACACACTGCCTCACACTCACTGACACACTGTCTCACTCTTACTGACACACTGCCCCACACTCACTGACACGCTGCCCCACACTCACTGACACATTGCCCGACACTCACTGACACACTGCCCCACACTCACTGCCTCACACTCACTAACACACTGCCTCACACTCACTGACACACTGCCCCACACTCACTGACACACTGCCTCACACTTACCGCCTCACACTCACAGACAAACTGCCTCACACTCACTGACACGCTGCCCAACACTCACTGACACACTGCCCCACACTCACTGCCTCACACTCACTGACACACTGCCTCACACTCACTGACACGCTGCCCAACACTCACTAACACACTGCCCCACACTCACTAACACACTGGCCCACACTCACTGACTCACTGCCTCACACTCACTGACACATTGCCTCACACTCACTGACACACCACCCCACACTCACTTACACACTGCCCCACATTCACTGCCTCACACTTACTGACACACTGCTCCACACTCACTGACACACTGCGCCACACTCAATGACACACTGCCCAACACTCACTGCCCCACACTCACTGACACACTGCCTCAAACTTTCTGACACACTGCCCCGCACTCACTGACACACTGCCTCACACTGACTGACACGCTGCCCCACACTCACTGACACACTGACCCACACTCACTGACACACTGCCCCAAACTCACTGACACACTGCCTCACACTGACTGACATGCTGCCCCACAATCACTGACACACTGCCTCGCACGCACTGACACACTGCCCCACACTCACTGACACACTGCCTCACACTCACTGACACACTGCCTCGCACTCACTGACATCTGCCGTACACTCACTGATACACTGGCCCACTTTCACTGACACACTGCCCCACACTCACTGCCTCACACTCACTGACACACTGTCGCACACTCACTGACACACTGCCTCACACTCACTGACACACTGCCCCACACTCACTGACACACTGCCTCACACTCACTGGCACACTGCCCCACACTCACTGACACATTGCCCCACACCCACTGCCTCACACTCACTAACACGCTGCAACACACTCATTGACACACTCTGGCACACTGCCCTACACTGACTGACACACTGCCTCAAACTTTCTGACACACTGCCCCGCACTCACTGACACACTGCCCCACACTGACTGACACACTGCCTCACACTCATTGACACACTGCCCCACACTCACTGACAAGCTGCCCCACTCTCACTGACACACTGCCTCACACTCACTGACACACTGCCCCACACTCACTGACACACTGCCACACACTCGCTGACACACTGCCCCACACTCACTGACACACTGCCGCACACTCACTGACACACTGCCCCACACTCACTGACAAGCTGCCCCACTCTCACTGACACACTGCCTCACACTCACTGACACACTGCCCCACACTCACTGACAAGCTGCCCCACTCTCACTGACACACTGCCTCACACTCACTGACACACTGCCCCACACTCACTGACACACTGCCCCACACTCACTGACAAGCTGCCCCACTCTCACTGACACACTGCCCCACACTCACTGACACACTGCCCCACACTCACTGACAAGCTGCCCCACTCTCACTGACACACTGCCTCACACTCACTGACACACTGCCTCACACTCACTGACACACTGCCCCACACTCACTGACACACTGCCTCACACTCACTGACACACTGCCCCACACTCACAGACACACTGCCCCACACTCACTGACACATTGCCCCAAACTCACTGACACACTGCCTCACACTGACTGACACGCTGCCCCACACTCACTGACACACTGCCCCACACTCACTGACAAGCTGCCCCAAACTCACTGACACACTGCCTCACACTGACTGACACGCTGCCCCACACTCACTGACACACTGCCTCGCACGCACTGACACACTGCCCCACACTCACTGACACACTGCCCCACACTCACTGACACAGTGCCCCAAACTCACTGACACACTGCCTCACACTGACTGACACACTGCTTCAAACTTTCTGACACACTGCCCCGCACTCACTGACACACTGCCCCACACTCATTGACAAGCTGCCTCACACTCACTGACACACTGCCCCACACTCACTGACACACTGCCCCACACTCACTGACACAGTGCCCCAAACTCACTGACACACTGCCCTACACTGACTGACACACTGCTTCAAACTTTCTGACACACTGCCCCGCACTCACTGACACACTGCCCCACACTCATTGACAAGCTGCCTCACACTCACTGACACACTGCCCCACACTCACTGACACACTGCCACACACTCGCTGACACACTGCCCCACACTCACTGACACACTGCCGCACACTCACTGACACACTGCCCCACACTCACTGACACGCTGCCCCACACTCACTGACACACTGCCCCACACTCACTGACACATTGCCTCACACTCACTGACACACTGCCCCACACTCACTGAAACACTGCCTCACACTCACTGTCAAACTGCCCCACACTCACTGACACGCTGCCCCACACTCACTGACAAACTGCCCCACACTCACTGACAAACTGCTCCACACTCACTGCCTCACACTCACTGACACACTGCCACACACTCACTGACACACTGCCCCACACTCACTGACAAACTGCCCCACACTCACTGCCAAACACTCACTGACACACTGCCGCACACTCACTGACACACTGCCTCACACTCACTGACACGCTGCCCCACACTCACTGACACACTACCCCACTTTCACTGACACACTGCCCCACACTCACTGCCTCACACTCACTGACACACTGCCGCACACTCACTGACACACTGCCCCACACTCACTGACACACTGCCTCACACTCACTGACACACTGCCCCACACTCACTGACACACTGCCCCACACTCACTGCCTCACACTCACTGACACACTGCCCCACACTCACTGACACACTGCCTCAAACTTCCTGACACAATGCCTCACACTCACTTTTACCACACTCACTGACACACTGCCTCACACTCACTGACACACTGCCCCACAGTCACTGCCTCACACTCACTGACACACTGCCCCACACTCACTGACACACTGCCTCACACTCACTGACACACTGCCCCACACTCACTGACACACTGCCTCACACTCACTGCCTCACACTGCCCCACTCTCACTGACACACTGCCTCACACTCACTGACACACTGCCTCACACTCACTGACACACTGTCTCACTCTTACTGACACACTGCCCCACACTCACTGACACGCTGCCCCACACTCACTGACACATTGCCCGACACTCACTGACACACTGCCCCACACTCACTGCCTCACACTCACTAACACACTGCCTCACACTCACTGACACACTGCCCCACACTCACTGACACACTGCCTCACACTTACCGCCTCACACTCACAGACAAACTGCCTCACACTCACTGACACGCTGCCCAACACTCACTGACACACTGCCCCACACTCACTGCCTCACACTCACTGACACACTGCCTCACACTCACTGACACGCTGCCCAACACTCACTAACACACTGCCCCACACTCACTAACACACTGGCCCACACTCACTGACTCACTGCCTCACACTCACTGACACATTGCCTCACACTCACTGACACACCACCCCACACTCACTTACACACTGCCCCACATTCACTGCCTCACACTTACTGACACACTGCTCCACACTCACTGACACACTGCGCCACACTCAATGACACACTGCCCAACACTCACTGCCCCACACTCACTGACACACTGCCTCAAACTTTCTGACACACTGCCCCGCACTCACTGACACACTGCCTCACACTGACTGACACGCTGCCCCACACTCACTGACACACTGACCCACACTCACTGACACACTGCCCCAAACTCACTGACACACTGCCTCACACTGACTGACATGCTGCCCCACAATCACTGACACACTGCCTCGCACGCACTGACACACTGCCCCACACTCACTGACACACTGCCTCACACTCACTGACACACTGCCTCGCACTCACTGACATCTGCCGTACACTCACTGATACACTGGCCCACTTTCACTGACACACTGCCCCACACTCACTGCCTCACACTCACTGACACACTGTCGCACACTCACTGACACACTGCCTCACACTCACTGACACACTGCCCCACACTCACTGACACACTGCCTCACACTCACTGGCACACTGCCCCACACTCACTGACACATTGCCCCACACCCACTGCCTCACACTCACTAACACGCTGCAACACACTCATTGACACACTCTGGCACACTGCCCTACACTGACTGACACACTGCCTCAAACTTTCTGACACACTGCCCCGCACTCACTGACACACTGCCCCACACTGACTGACACACTGCCTCACACTCATTGACACACTGCCCCACACTCACTGACAAGCTGCCCCACTCTCACTGACACACTGCCTCACACTCACTGACACACTGCCCCACACTCACTGACACACTGCCACACACTCGCTGACACACTGCCCCACACTCACTGACACACTGCCGCACACTCACTGACACACTGCCCCACACTCACTGACAAGCTGCCCCACTCTCACTGACACACTGCCTCACACTCACTGACACACTGCCCCACACTCACTGACAAGCTGCCCCACTCTCACTGACACACTGCCTCACACTCACTGACACACTGCCCCACACTCACTGACACACTGCCCCACACTCACTGACAAGCTGCCCCACTCTCACTGACACACTGCCCCACACTCACTGACACACTGCCCCACACTCACTGACAAGCTGCCCCACTCTCACTGACACACTGCCTCACACTCACTGACACACTGCCTCACACTCACTGACACACTGCCCCACACTCACTGACACACTGCCTCACACTCACTGACACACTGCCCCACACTCACAGACACACTGCCCCACACTCACTGACACACTGCCCGACACTCACTGACACACTGCCTCACACTCACTGACACACTGCCCCACACTCACTGACACACTGCCACACATTCGCTGACACACTGCCCCACACTCACTGACACACTGCCACACACTCGCTGACACACTGCCCCACACTCACTGACACACTGCCGCACGCTCACTGACACGCTGCCCCACACTCACTGACACACTGCCCCACACTCACTGACACACTGCCTCACACTCACTGACACACTGCCCCACACTCGCTGACACACTGCCCCACACTCACTGACACACTGCCCCACACTCACTGACACACTGCCTCACACTCACTGACAAACTGCCCCACACTCACTGACACGCTGCCCCACACTCACTGACAAACTGCCCCACACTCACTGCCTCACACTCACTGACACACTGCCACACACTCACTGACACACTGTCCCACACTCACTGACAAACTGCCCCACACTCACTGCCTCACACTCACTGACACACTGCCGCACACTCACTGACACACTGCCTCACACTCACTGACACACTGCCCCATACTCACTGACACACTACCCCACTTTCACTGACACACTGCCCCACACTCACTGCTCCACACTCACTGACACACTGCGCCACACTCAATGACACACTGCCCAACACTCACTGCCCCACACTCACTGACACACTGCCCCATATTCACTGACACACTGACCCTCACTCACTGACACACTGACCCACACTCACTGACACACTGCCCCAAACTCACTGACACACTGCCTCACACTGCTGACACGCTGCCCCACACTCACTGACTCACTGCCTCGCACGCACTGACACACTGCCCCACACTCACTGGCACACTGCCTCACACTCTCTGACACACTGCCTCGCACTCACTGATAAACTGCCGTACACTCACTGATACACTGGCCCACTTTCACTGACACACTGCCCCACACTCACTGCCTCACACTCACTGACACACTGCCGCACACTCACTGACACACTGCCTCACACTCACTGACACACTGCCCCACACTCACTGACACACTGCCTCACACTCACTGGCACACTGCCCCACACTCACTGACACATTGCCCCACACCCACTGCCCCACACTCACTAACACGCTGCAACACACTCATTGACACACTCTGGCACACTGCCCTACACTGACTGACACACTGCCTCAAACTTTCTGACACCCTGCCCCGCACTCACTGACACACTGCCCCACACTGACTGACACACTGCCTCACACTCATTGACACACTGCCCCACACTCACTGACAAGCTGCCCCACTCTCACTGACACACTGCCTCACACTCACTGACACACTGCCGCACACTCACTGACACACTGCCACACACTCGCTGACACACTGCCCCACACTCACTGACACACTGCCGCACGCTCACTGACACGCTGCCCCACACTCACTGACACACTGCCCCACACTCACTGACACACTGCCTCACACTCACTGACACACTGCCCCACACTCACTGACACACTGCCACACACTCGCTGACACACTGCCCCACACTCACTGACACACTGCCCCACACTCACTGACACACTGCCTCACACTCACTGACAAACTGCCCCACACTCACTGACACGCTGCCCCACACTCACTGACACACTGTCCCACACTCACTGCCTCACACTCACTGACACACTGCCTCACACTCACTGACACACTGCCCCACACTCACTGCCTCACACTCACTGACACACTGCCTCACACTCACTGACACACTGCCCCACACTCACTGACACACTGCCCCACACTCACTGCCTCACACTCACTGACACATTGCCCCAAACTCACTGACACACTGCCTCACACTGACTGACACGCTGCCCCACACTCACTGACACACTGACCCACATTCACTGACACACTGCCCCAAACGCACTGACACACTGCCTCACACTCACTGACAAACTGCCGTACACTCACTGATACACTTGCCCACTTTCACTGACACACTGCCTCACACTCACTGACAACTGCCCCACACTCACTGACACACTGCCACACACTCGCTGACACACTGCCCCACACTCACTGACACACTGCCGCACGCTCACTGACACACTGCCCCACACTCACTGACACGCTGCCCCACACTCACTGACACACTGTCCCACACTCACTGACCCACTGCCTCACACTCACTGACACACTGCCCCACACTCACTGACACACTGCCACACACTCGCTGACACACTGCCCCACACCCACTGACACACTGCCTCACACTCACTGACACACTGCCTCACACTCACTGACACACTGCCCCACACTCACTGCCTCACACTCACTGACAAACTGCCGTACACTCACTGATACACTGGCCCACTTTCACTGACACACTGCCTCACACTCACTGACACACTGCCCCACACTCACTGACACATTGCCCCACACTCACTGACACACTGCCCCACACTCACTGACACACTGCCCCACACTCACTGCCTCACACTCACTGACACATTGCCCCAAACTCACTGACACACTGCCTCACACTGACTGACACGCTGCCCCACACTCACTGACACACTGACCCACATTCACTGACACACTGCCCCAAACTCACTGACACACTGCCTCACACTCACTGACAAACTGCCGTACACTCACTGATACACTGGCCCACTTTCACTGACACACTGCCTCACACTCACTGACAACTGCCCCACACTCACTGACACACTGCCACACACTCACTGACACACTGCCACACACTCGCTGACACACTGCCCCACACTCACTGACACACTGCCGCACACTCACTGACACACTGCCCCACACTCACTGACAAGCTGCCCCACTCTCACTGACACACTGCCTCACACTCACTGACACACTGCCCCACACTCACTGACAAGCTGCCCCACTCTCACTGACACACTGCCTCACACTCACTGACACACTGCCCCACACTCACTGACACATTGCCCCACACTCACTAACACGCTGCCCCACACTCATTGACACACTCTGGCACACTGCCCTACACTGACTGACCACTGCCTCAAACTTTCTGACACACTGCCCCGCACTCACTGACACACTGCCCCACACTCACTGCCTCACACTCACTGACAAACTGCCGTACACTCACTGATACACTGCCCCATATTCACTGACACACTGACCCTCACTCACTGACACATTGCCCCAAACTCACTGACACACTGCCTCACACTGACTGACACGCTGACCCACACTCACTGACACACTGCCACAAACTCACTGACACACTGCCTCGCACGCACTGACACACTGCCCCACACTCACTGACACACTGCCTCACGCTCACTGACACACTGCCTCGCACTCACTGACAAACTGCCGTACACTCACTGATACACTGGCCCACTTTCACTGACACACTGCCCCACACTCACTGCCTCACACTCACTGACACACTGCCGCACACTCACTGACACACTGCCCCACACTCACTGCCTCACACTCACTAACACGCTGCCCCACACTCATTGACACACTCTGGCACACTGCCCTACACTGACTGACACACTGCCTCAAACTTTCTGACACACTGCCCCGCACTCACTGACACACTGCCCCACACTCACTGACACACTGCCCCACACTCACTGACAAACTGCCCCACACTCACTGCCTCACACTCACTGACACACTGCCGCACACTCACTGACACACTGCCTCACACTCACTGACACACTGCCCCACACTCACTGACACACTCTGGCACACTGCCCTACACTGACTGACACACTGCCTCAAACTTTCTGACACACTGCCCCGCACTCACTGACACACTGCCCCACACTGACTGACACACTGCCTCACACTCATTGACACACTGCCCCACACTCACTGACAAGCTGCCCCACTCTCACTGACACACTGCCTCACACTCACTGACACACTGCCCCACACTCTCTGACACACTGCCACACACTCGCTGACACACTGCCCCACACTCACTGACACACTGCCCCACACTCACTGACACACTGCCTCACACTGACTGACACGCTGCCCCACACTCACTGACACACTGCCCCACACTCACTGACACAGTGCCCCAAACTCACTGACACACTGCCTCACACTGACTGACACACTGCTTCAAACTTTCTGACACACTGCCCCGCACTCACTGACACACTGCCCCACACTCATTGACAAGCTGCCTCACACTCACTGACACACTGCCCCACACTCACTGACACACTGCCCCACACTCACTGACACAGTGCCCCAAACTCACTGACACACTGCCCTACACTGACTGACACACTGCTTCAAACTTTCTGACACACTGCCCCGCACTCACTGACACACTGCCCCACACTCATTGACAAGCTGCCTCACACTCACTGACACACTGCCCCACACTCACTGACACACTGCCACACACTCGCTGACACACTGCCCCACACTCACTGACACACTGCCGCACACTCACTGACACACTGCCCCACACTCACTGACACGCTGCCCCACACTCACTGACACACTGCCCCACACTCACTGACACATTGCCTCACACTCACTGACACACTGCCCCACACTCACTGAAACACTGCCTCACACTCACTGTCAAACTGCCCCACACTCACTGACACGCTGCCCCACACTCACTGACAAACTGCCCCACACTCACTGACAAACTGCTCCACACTCACTGCCTCACACTCACTGACACACTGCCACACACTCACTGACACACTGCCCCACACTCACTGACAAACTGCCCCACACTCACTGCCAAACACTCACTGACACACTGCCGCACACTCACTGACACACTGCCTCACACTCACTGACACGCTGCCCCACACTCACTGACACACTACCCCACTTTCACTGACACACTGCCCCACACTCACTGCCTCACACTCACTGACACACTGCCGCACACTCACTGACACACTGCCCCACACTCACTGACACACTGCCTCACACTCACTGACACACTGCCCCACACTCACTGACATAATGCCCCACACTCACTGCCTCACACTCACTGACACACTGCCCCACACTCACTGACACACTGCCTCAAACTTCCTGACACAATGCCTCACACTCACTTTTACCACACTCACTGACACACTGCCTCACACTCACTGACACACTGCCCCACAGTCACTGCCTCACACTCACTGACACACTGCCCCACACTCACTGACACACTGCCTCACACTCACTGACACACTGCCCCACACTCACTGACACACTGCCTCACACTCACTGCCTCACACTGCCCCACTCTCACTGACACACTGCCTCACACTCACTGACACACTGCCTCACACTCACTGACACACTGTCTCACTCTTACTGACACACTGCCCCACACTCACTGACACGCTGCCCCACACTCACTGACACATTGCCCGACACTCACTGACACACTGCCCCACACTCACTGCCTCACACTCACTAACACACTGCCTCACACTCACTGACACACTGCCCCACACTCACTGACACACTGCCTCACACTTACCGCCTCACACTCACAGACAAACTGCCTCACACTCACTGACACGCTGCCCAACACTCACTGACACACTGCCCCACACTCACTGCCTCACACTCACTGACACACTGCCTCACACTCACTGACACGCTGCCCAACACTCACTAACACACTGCCCCACACTCACTAACACACTGGCCCACACTCACTGACTCACTGCCTCACACTCACTGACACATTGCCTCACACTCACTGACACACCACCCCACACTCACTTACACACTGCCCCACATTCACTGCCTCACACTTACTGACACACTGCTCCACACTCACTGACACACTGCGCCACACTCAATGACACACTGCCCAACACTCACTGCCCCACACTCACTGACACACTGCCTCAAACTTTCTGACACACTGCCCCGCACTCACTGACACACTGCCTCACACTGACTGACACGCTGCCCCACACTCACTGACACACTGACCCACACTCACTGACACACTGCCCCAAACTCACTGACACACTGCCTCACACTGACTGACATGCTGCCCCACAATCACTGACACACTGCCTCGCACGCACTGACACACTGCCCCACACTCACTGACATACTGCCTCACACTCACTGACACACTGCCTCGCACTCACTGACATCTGCCGTACACTCACTGATACACTGGCCCACTTTCACTGACACACTGCCCCACACTCACTGCCTCACACTCACTGACACACTGTCGCACACTCACTGCCTCACAATCACTAACACGCTGCAACACACTCATTGACACACTCTGGCACACTGCCCTACACTGACTGACACACTGCCTCAAACTTTCTGACACACTGCCCCGCACTCACTGACACACTGCCCCACACTGACTGACACACTGCCTCACACTCATTGACACACTGCCACACACTCACTGACAAGCTGCCCCACTCTCACTGACACACTGCCTCACACTCACTGACACACTGCCCCACACTCACTGACACACTGCCACACACTCGCTGACACACTGCCCCACACTCACTGACACACTGCCGCACACTCACTGACACACTGCCCCACACTCACTGACAAGCTGCCCCACTCTCACTGACACACTGCCTCACACTCACTGACACACTGCCCCACGCTCACTGACAAGCTGCCCCACTCTCACTGACACACTGCCTCACACTCACTGACACACTGCCCCACACTCACTGACACACTGCCCCACACTCACTGACAAGCTGCCCCACTCTCACTGACACACTGCCCCACACTCACTGACACACTGCCCCACACTCACTGACAAGCTGCCCCACTCTCACTGACACACTGCCTCACACTCACTGACACACTGCCTCACACTCACTGACACACTGCCCCACACTCACTGACACACTGCCTCACACTCACTGACACACTGCCCCACACTCACAGACACACTGCCCCACACTCACTGACACACTGCCCGACACTCACTGACACACTGCCTCACACTCACTGACACACTGCCCCACACTCACTGACACACTGCCACACATTCGCTGACACACTGCCCCACACTCACTGACACACTGCCACACACTCGCTGACACACTGCCCCACACTCACTGACACACTGCCGCACGCTCACTGACACGCTGCCCCACACTCACTGACACACTGCCCCACACTCACTGACACACTGCCTCACACTCACTGACACACTGCCCCACACTCGCTGACACACTGCCCCACACTCACTGACACACTGCCCCACACTCACTGACACACTGCCTCACACTCACTGACAAACTGCCCCACACTCACTGACACGCTGCCCCACACTCACTGACAAACTGCCCCACACTCACTGCCTCACACTCACTGACACACTGCCGCACACTCACTGACACACTGCCTCACACTCACTGACACACTGCCCCATACTCACTGACACACTACCCCACTTTCACTGACACACTGCCCCACACTCACTGCTCCACACTCACTGACACACTGCGCCACACTCAATGACACACTGCCCAACACTCACTGCCCCACACTCACTGACACACTGCCCCATATTCACTGACACACTGACCCTCACTCACTGACACACTGACCCACACTCACTGACACACTGCCCCAAACTCACTGACACACTGCCTCACACTGCTGACACGCTGCCCCACACTCACTGACTCACTGCCTCGCACGCACTGACACACTGCCCCACACTCACTGGCACACTGCCTCACACTCTCTGACACACTGCCTCGCACTCACTGATAAACTGCCGTACACTCACTGATACACTGGCCCACTTTCACTGACACACTGCCCCACACTCACTGCCTCACACTCACTGACACACTGCCGCACACTCACTGACACACTGCCTCACACTCACTGACACACTGCCCCACACTCACTGACACACTGCCTCACACTCACTGGCACACTGCCCCACACTCACTGACACATTGCCCCACACCCACTGCCCCACACTCACTAACACGCTGCAACACACTCATTGACACACTCTGGCACACTGCCCTACACTGACTGACACACTGCCTCAAACTTTCTGACACCCTGCCCCGCACTCACTGACACACTGCCCCACACTGACTGACACACTGCCTCACACTCATTGACACACTGCCCCACACTCACTGACAAGCTGCCCCACTCTCACTGACACACTGCCTCACACTCACTGACACACTGCCCCACACTCACTGACACACTGCCACACACTCGCTGACACACTGCCCCACACTCACTTACACACTGCCGCACGCTCACTGACACGCTGCCCCACACTCACTGACACACTGCCCCACACTCACTGACACACTGCCTCACACTCACTGACACACTGCCCCACACTCACTGACACACTGCCACACACTCGCTGACACACTGCCCCACACTCACTGACACACTGCCCCACACTCACTGACACACTGCCTCACACTCACTGACAAACTGCCCCACACTCACTGACACGCTGCCCCACACTCACTGACAAACTGCCCCACACTCACTGACAAACTGCCCCATACTCACTGACACACTGCCCCACACTCACTGCCTCACACTCACTGACACACTGCCGCACACTCACTGACACACTGCCCCACACTCACTGACACACTGCCCCATACTCACTGACACACTGCCCCAGACTCACTGCCTCACACTCACTGACACACTGCCCCACACTCATTGACACACTGCCTCAAACTTTCTGACACACTGCCCCACACTCACTTTTACCACACTCACTGACACACTGCCTCACACTCACTGACACACTGCCCCACACTCACTGCCTCACACTCACTGACACACTGCCTCACACTCACTGACACACTGCCCCACACTCACTGCCTCACACTCACTGACACACTGCCTCACACTCACTGACACACTGCCCCACACTCACTGACACACTGCCCCACACTCACTGCCTCACACTCACTGACACATTGCCCCAAACTCACTGACACACTGCCTCACACTGACTGACACGCTGCCCCACACTCACTGACACACTGACCCACATTCACTGACACACTGCCCCAAACTCACTGACACACTGCCTCACACTCACTGACAAACTGCCGTACACTCACTGATACACTTGCCCACTTTCACTGACACACTGCCTCACACTCACTGACAACTGCCCCACACTCACTGACACACTGCCACACACTCGCTGACACACTGCCCCACACTCACTGACACACTGCCGCACGCTCACTGACACACTGCCCCACACTCACTGACACGCTGCCCCACACTCACTGACACACTGTCCCACACTCACTGACCCACTGCCTCACACTCACTGACACACTGCCCCACACTCACTGACACACTGCCACACACTCGCTGACACACTGCCCCACACCCACTGACACACTGCCTCACACTCACTGACACACTGCCTCACACTCACTGACACACTGCCCCACACTCACTGCCTCACACTCACTGACAAACTGCCGTACACTCACTGATACACTGGCCCACTTTCACTGACACACTGCCTCACACTCACTGACACACTGCCCCACACTCACTGACACATTGCCCCACACTCACTGACACACTGCCCCACACTCACTGACACACTGCCCCACACTCACTGCCTCACACTCACTGACACATTGCCCCAAACTCACTGACACACTGCCTCACACTGACTGACACGCTGCCCCACACTCACTGACACACTGACCCACATTCACTGACACACTGCCCCAAACTCACTGACACACTGCCTCACACTCACTGACAAACTGCCGTACACTCACTGATACACTGGCCCACTTTCACTGACACACTGCCTCACACTCACTGACAACTGCCCCACACTCACTGACACACTGCCACACACTCACTGACACACTGCCACACACTCGCTGACACACTGCCCCACACTCACTGACACACTGCCGCACACTCACTGACACACTGCCCCACACTCACTGACAAGCTGCCCCACTCTCACTGACACACTGCCTCACACTCACTGACACACTGCCCCACACTCACTGACCAGCTGCCCCACTCTCACTGACACACTGCCTCACACTCACTGACACACTGCCCCACACTCACTGACACATTGCCCCACACTCACTAACACGCTGCCCCACACTCATTGACACACTCTGGCACACTGCCCTACACTGACTGACCACTGCCTCAAACTTTCTGACACACTGCCCCGCACTCACTGACACACTGCCCCACACTCACTGCCTCACACTCACTGACAAACTGCCGTACACTCACTGATACACTGCCCCATATTCACTGACACACTGACCCTCACTCACTGACACATTGCCCCAAACTCACTGACACACTGCCTCACACTGACTGACACGCTGACCCACACTCACTGACACACTGCCACAAACTCACTGACACACTGCCTCGCACGCACTGACACACTGCCCCACACTCACTGACACACTGCCTCACGCTCACTGACACACTGCCTCGCACTCACTGACAAACTGCCGTACACTCACTGATACACTGGCCCACTTTCACTGACACACTGCCCCACACTCACTGCCTCACACTCACTGACACACTGCCGCACACTCACTGACACACTGCCCCACACTCACTGCCTCACACTCACTAACACGCTGCCCCACACTCATTGACACACTCTGGCACACTGCCCTACACTGACTGACACACTGCCTCAAACTTTCTGACACACTGCCCCGCACTCACTGACACACTGCCCCAAACTCACTGACACACTGCCCCACACTCACTGACAAACTGCCCCACACTCACTGCCTCACACTCACTGACACACTGCCGCACACTCACTGACACACTGCCTCACACTCACTGACACACTGCCCCACACTCACTGACACACTCTGGCACACTGCCCTACACTGACTGACACACTGCCTCAAACTTTCTGACACACTGCCCCGCACTCACTGACACACTGCCCCACACTGACTGACACACTGCCTCACACTCATTGACACACTGCCCCACACTCACTGACAAGCTGCCCCACTCTCACTGACACACTGCCTCACACTCACTGACACACTGCCCCACACTCACTGACACACTGCCACACACTCGCTGACACACTGCCCCACACTCACTGACACACTGCCCCACACTCACTGACACACTGCCTCACACTCACTGACAAACTGCCCCACACTCACTGACACGCTGCCCCACACTCACTGACAACTGCCCCACACTCACTGACAAACTGCCCCACATTCACTGCCTCACACTCACTGACACAATGCCCCACACTCACTGACACACTGCCCCATACTCACTGACACACTGCCACACACACTTACACACTGCCTCACACTCACTGACACACTGCCCCACACTCACTGACATATTGCCTCACACTCACTGACACGCTGCCCCACCGTCACTGACACACTGCCCCACACTAACTGCCTCACACTCACTGACACACTGCCTCACACTCACTGACACACTGTCTCATTTCACTGACACACTGCCTCACACTCACTGAAACACTGTCCCACATTCACTGCCTCACACTCACTGACACACTGCCCTGCACTCACTGCCTCACACTCACTGACACACTGCCCCACACTCACTGACACACTGCCCCATATTCACTGACACACTGCCCCACACTCACTGACACACTTCCCCACACTCACTGCCTCACACTCACTGACACACTGCCCCAAACTCACTGACACACTGGTATACACACTCACTGCCTCACACTCACTCACACGCTGCCCCACACTCACTGACACGCTGCCCCACACTCACTGACACGCTGCCCCACACTCACTGACACACTGCCTCACACTCACTGACACACTGCCCCACACTCACTGATGCACTGCCCCATACTCACTGACACACTACCCCACATACTTACACACTGCCTCACACTCACTGACACACTGCCCCACACTCACTGACATACTGCCTCACACTCACTGCCCCACAATCACTGACACACTGCCCCACACTCACTGACACGCTGCCCCACACTCACTGACACACTGCCCCACACTCACAGACACACTGCCCCACACTCACTGCCTCACACTCACTGACACGCTGCCCCACACTCACTGACACACTGCCCCACACTCACTGCCTCACACTCACTGACACGCTGCCCCACACTCACTGACACACTGCCCAACACTCACAGACACACTGCCCCACACTCACTGACACGCTGCCCCACACTCACTGACATACTGCCCCACACTCACTGACACGCTGCCCCTCACTCACTGACACACTGCACCACACTCATGACACGCTGCACCAAACTCACTGACACACTGCCCCACACTCACTGCCTCACACTCACTGACACACTGCCTCACACTCACTGACACACTGCCCCACACTCACTGACACACTGCCCCATATTCACTGACACACTGCCTCACACTCACTGACACACTTCCCCAAACTCACTGCCTCACACTCACTGACACACTGCCCCAAACTCACTGACACACTGCCTCACACTCACTGACACACTGCCTCACACTCACTGCCTCACGCTCACTGACACACTGCCCCATACTCACTGACACACTGCCTCACACTCGCTGACACACTGCCCCACACTCACTGCCACACACTCACTGACACACTGCCCCAAACACACTGACAAACTGCCTCACACTCAATGACACACTGCCTCACACGCACTGACACACTGGTACACACACTCACTGCCTCACACTCACTGACACACTGCCCCACACTCACTGATGCACTGCCCCATACTCACTGACACACTACCCCACACACCTACACACTGCCTCACACTCACTGATACACTGCCCCACACTCACTGACACACTGCCCCACACTCACTGACATACTGCCTCACACTCACTGCCCCACACTCACTGACACACTGCCCCACACTCACTGACACGCTGCCCCACACTCACTGACACACTGCCCCACACTCATGACACGCTGCACCAAACTCACTGACACACTGCCCCACACTCACTGCCTCACACTCACTGACACACTGCCCCAAACTCACTGACACACTGCCTCACACTCACTGACACATTGACTCACACTCACTGAGACGCTGCCTCACACTCACTGACACACTGCCCCACACTCACTGACACATTGCCCCACACTCACTGACACACTGCCCCACATGTACTGCCTCACACTCACTGACACACTGCCTCACACTCACTGACACACTGCCCCACACTCACTGCCCCACACTCACTGCCCCACACTCACTGCCTCACACTCACTGACACACTTGCCCACACTCACTGACACACTGCCTCACACTCACTGACACACTGCCCCACACTCACTGACACACTGCCTCACACTCATTGCCTCACACTGCCCCACTCTCACTGACACACTGCCTCACACTCACTGACACACTGCCTCACACTCACTGACACACTATCTCACACTTACTGACACACTGCCCCACACTCACTGACACGCTGCCCCACACTCACTGACACATTGCCCGACACTCACTGACACACTGCCCCACACTCACTGCCTCACACTCACTGACACACTGCCTCACACTCACTGACTAACTGCCCCACACTCACTGACACACTGCCTCACACTTACTGCCTCACACTCACTGACACACTGCCTCACACTCACTGACACGCTGCCCAACACTCACTAACACACTTCCCCACACTCACTAACACACTGGCCCATACTCACTGACTCACTGCCTCACACTCACTGACACATTGCCTCACACTCACTGACATACTGCCTCACACTCACTGCCCCACACTCACTGCCTCACACTCACTGACACACTGCCCCACAATCACTGACACATTGCCTCACACTCACTGACACACTGCCCCACACTCACTGACACGCTGCCCCACTCTCAATGACACACTGCCTCACACTCACTGACACACTGCCTCACACTTACTGACACACTGCCCCACACTCACTGACACGCTGCCCCACACTCACTGATGCACTGCCCCATACTCACTGACACACTACCCCACATACTTACACACTGCCTCACACTCACTGACACACTGCCCCACACTCACTGACATACTGCCTCACACTCACTGCCCCACAATCACTGACACACTGCCCCACACTCACTGACACGCTGCCCCACACTCACTGACACACTGCCCCACACTCACAGACACACTGCCCCACACTCACTGCCTCACACTCACTGACACGCTGCCCCACACTCACTGACACACTGCCCCACACTCACTGCCTCACACTCACTGACACGCTGCCCCACACTCACTGACACACTGCCCAACACTCACAGACACACTGCCCCACACTCACTGACACGCTGCCCCACACTCACTGACATACTGCCCCACACTCACTGACACGCTGCCCCTCACTCACTGACACACTGCACCACACTCATGACACGCTGCACCAAACTCACTGACACACTGCCCCACACTCACTGCCTCACACTCACTGACACACTGCCCCACACTCACTGACACACTGCCCCATATTCACTGACACACTGCCTCACACTCACTGACACACTTCCCCACACTCACTGCCTCACACTCACTGACACACTGCCTCACACTCACTGACACACTGCCTCACACTCACTGCCTCACACTCACTGACACACTGCCCCATACTCACTGACACACTGCCTCACACTCGCTGACACACTGCCCCACACTCACTGCCACACACTCACTGACACACTGCCCCAAACACACTGACAAACTGCCTCACACTCAATGACACACTGCCTCACACTCACTGACACACTGGTACACACACTCACTGCCTCACACTCACTGACACACTGCCCCACACTCACTGATGCACTGCCCCATACTCACTGACACACTACCCCACACACCTACACACTGCCTCACACTCACTGACACACTGCCCCACACTCACTGACACACTGCCCCACACTCACTGACATACTGCCTCACACTCACTGCCCCACACTCACTGACACACTGCCCCACACTCACTGACACGCTGCCCCACACTCACTGACACACTGCCCCACACTCACTGCCTCACACTCACTGACACGCTGCCCCACACTCACTGACACACTGCCCCACACTCACAGACACACTGCCCCACACTCACTGACACGCTGCCCCACTCTCAATGACACACTGCCTCACACTCACTGACACACTGCCTCACACTTACTGACACACTGCCCCACACTCACTGACACGCTGCCCCACACTCACTGATGCACTGCCCCATACTCACTGACACACTACCCCACATACTTACACACTGCCTCACACTCACTGACACACTGCCCCACACTCACTGACATACTGCCTCACACTCACTGCCCCACAATCACTGACACACTGCCCCACACTCACTGACACGCTGCCCCACACTCACTGACACACTGCCCCACACTCACAGACACACTGCCCCACACTCACTGCCTCACACTCACTGACACGCTGCCCCACACTCACTGACACACTGCCCCACACTCACTGCCTCACACTCACTGACACGCTGCCCCACACTCACTGACACACTGCCCAACACTCACAGACACACTGCCCCATACTCACTGACACGCTGCCCCACACTCACTGACATACTGCCCCACACTCACTGACACGCTGCCCCTCACTCACTGACACACTGCACCACACTCATGACACGCTGCACCAAACTCACTGACACACTGCCCCACACTCACTGCCTCACACTCACTGACACACTGCCCCACACTCACTGACACACCGCCCCATATTCACTGACACACTGCCTCACACTCACTGACACACTTCCCCACACTCACTGCCTCACACTCACTGACACACTGCCCCAAACTCACTGACACACTGCCTCACACTCACTGACACACTGCCTCACACTCACTGCCTCACACTCACTGACACACTGCCCCATACTCACTGACACACTGCCTCACACTCGCTGACACACTGCCCCACACTCACTGCCACACACTCACTGACACACTGCCCCAAACACACTGACAAACTGCCTCACACTCAATGACACACTGCCTCACACTCACTGACACACTGGTACACACACTCACTGCCTCACACTCACTGACACACTGCCCCACACTCACTGATGCACTGCCCCATACTCACTGACACACTACCCCACACACCTACACACTGCCTCACACTCACTGACACACTGCCCCACACTCACTGACACACTGCCCCACACTCACTGACATACTGCCTCACACTCACTGCCCCACACTCACTGACACACTGCCCCACACTCACTGACACACTGCCCCACACTCACTGCCTCACACTCACTGACACGCTGCCCCACACTCACTGACACACTGCCCCACACTCACAGACACACTGCCCCACACTCACTGACACGCTGCCCCACACTCACTGACACACTGCCCCACACTCATGACACGCTGCACCAAACTCACTGACACACTGCCCCACACTCACTGCCTCACACTCACTGACACACTGCCCCAAACTCACTGACACACTGCCTCACACTCACTGACACATTGACTCACACTCACTGAGACGCTGCCTCACACTCACTGACACGCTGCCCCACACTCACTGACACATTGCCCACACTCACTGACACACTGCCCCACATGTACTGCCTCACACTCACTGACACACTGCCTCACAATCACTGACACACTGCCCCACACTCACTGCCCCACACTCACTGCCCCACACTCACTGCCTCACACTCACTGACACACTGCCCCACACTCACTGACACACTGCCTCACACTCACTGACACACTGCCCCACACTCACTGACACACTGCCTCACACTCATTGCCTCACACTGCCCCACTCTCACTGACACACTGCCTCACACTCACTGACACACTGCCTCACACTCACTGACACACTGTCTCACACTTACTGACACACTGCCCCACACTCACTGACACGCTGCCCCACACTCACTGACACATTGCCCGACACTCACTGACACACTGCCCCACACTCACTGCCTCACACTCACTGACACACTGCCTCACACTCACTGACACACTGCCCCACACTCACTGACACACTGCCTCACACTCACTGCCTCACACTCACTGACACACTGCCTCACACTCACTGACACGCTGCCCAACACTCACTAACACACTTCCCCACACTCACTAACACACTGGCCCATACTCACTGACTCACTGCCTCACACTCACTGACACATTGCCTCACACTCACTGACATACTGCCTCACACTCACTGCCCCACACTCACTGCCTCACACTCACTGACACACTGCCCCACACTCACTGACACGCTGCCCCACTCTCAATGACACACTGCCTCAAACTTTCTGACACACTGCCCCGCACTCACTGACACACTGCCCCACACTGACTGACACACTGCCTCACACTCATTGACACACTGCCCCACACTCACTGACAAGCTGCCCCACTCTCACTGACACACTGCCTCACACTCACTGACACACTGCCCCACACTCACTGACACACTGCCCCACACTCACTGACACACTGCCCCACACTCACTGACACACTGCCACACACTCGCTGACACACTGCCCCACACTCACTGACACACTGCCCCACACTCACTGACACACTGCCTCACACTCACTGACAAACTGCCCCACACTCACTGACACGCTGCCCCACACTCACTGACAACTGCCCCACACTCACTGACAAACTGCCCCACATTCACTGCCTCACACTCACTGACACAATGCCCCACACTCACTGACACACTGCCCCATACTCACTGACACACTGCCCCACACACTTACACACTGCCTCACACTCACTGACACACTGCCCCACACTCACTGACATATTGCCTCACACTCACTGCCTCACACTCACTGCCCCACACTCAATGACACACAGCCCCACACTCACTGACACGTTGCCCCACACTCACTGACACGCTGCCCCACCGTCACTGACACACTGCCCCACACTCACTGCCTCACACTCACTGACACACTGCCTCACACTCACTGACACACTGTCTCATTTCACTGACACACTGCCTCACACTCACTGAAACACTGTCCCACATTCACTGCCTCACACTCACTGACACACTGCCCCGCACTCACTGCCTCACACTCACTGACACACTGCCCCACACTCACTGACACACTGCCCCATATTCACTGACACACTGCCCCACACTCACTGACACACTTCCCCACACTCACTGCCTCACACTCACTGACACACTGCCCCAAACTCACTGACACACTGGTATACACACTCACTGCCTCACACTTACTCACACGCTGCCCCACACTCACTGACACGCTGCCCCACACTCACTGACACACTGCCTCACACTCACTGACACACTGCCCCACACTCACTGATGCACTGCCCCATACTCACTGACACACTACCCCACATACTTACACACTGCCTCACACTCACTGACACACTGCCCCACACTCACTGACATACTGCCTCACACTCACTGCCCCACAATCACTGACACACTGCCCCACACTCACTGACACGCTGCCCCACACTCACTGACACACTGCCCCACACTCACAGACACACTGCCCCACACTCACTGCCTCACACTCACTGACACGCTGCCCCACACTCACTGACACACTGCACCACACTCACTGCCTCACACTCACTGACACGCTGCCCCACACTCACTGACACACTGCCCAACACTCACAGACACACTGCCCCACACTCACTGACACGCTGCCCCACACTCACTGACATACTGCCCCACACTCACTGACACGCTGCCCCTCACTCACTGACACACTGCACCACACTCATGACACGCTGCACCAAACTCACTGACACACTGCCCCACACTCACTGCCTCACACTCACTGACACACTGCCCCACACTCACTGACACACTGCCCCATATTCACTGACACACTGCCTCACACTCACTGACACACTTCCCCACACTCACTGCCTCACACTCACTGACACACTGCCCCACACTCACTGACACACTGCCTCACACTCACTGACACACTGCCCCACACTCACTGACACACTGCCTCACACTCATTGCCTCACACTGCCCCACTCTCACTGACACACTGCCTCACACTCACTGACACACTGCCTCACACTCACTGACACACTGTCTCACACTTACTGACACACTGCCCCACACTCACTGACACGCTGCCCCACACTCACTGACACATTGCCCGACACTCACTGACACACTGCCCCACACTCACTGCCTCACACTCACTGACACACTGCCTCACACTCACTGACACACTGCCCCACACTCACTGACACACTGCCTCACACTCACTGCCTCACACTCACTGACACACTGCCTCACACTCACTGACACGCTGCCCAACACTCACTAACACACTTCCCCACACTCACTAACACACTGGCCCATACTCACTGACTCACTGCCTCACACTCACTGACACATTGCCTCACACTCACTGACATACTGCCTCACACTCACTGCCCCACACTCACTGCCTCACACTCACTGACACACTGCCCCACACTCACTGACACGCTGCCCCACTCTCAATGACACACTGCCTCAAACTTTCTGACACACTGCCCCGCACTCACTGACACACTGCCCCACACTGACTGACACACTGCCTCACACTCATTGACACACTGCCCCACACTCACTGACAAGCTGCCCCACTCTCACTGACACACTGCCTCACACTCACTGACACACTGCCCCACACTCACTGACACACTGCCCCACACTCACTGACACACTGCCCCACACTCACTGACACACTGCCACACACTCGCTGACACACTGCCCCACACTCACTGACACACTGCCCCACACTCACTGACACACTGCCTCACACTCACTGACAAACTGCCCCACACTCACTGACACGCTGCCCCACACTCACTGACAACTGCCCCACACTCACTGACAAACTGCCCCACATTCACTGCCTCACACTCACTGACACAATGCCCCACACTCACTGACACACTGCCCCATACTCACTGACACACTGCCCCACACACTTACACACTGCCTCACACTCACTGACACACTGCCCCACACTCACTGACATATTGCCTCACACTCACTGCCTCACACTCACTGCCCCACACTCAATGACACACAGCCCCACACTCACTGACACGTTGCCCCACACTCACTGACACGCTGCCCCACCGTCACTGACACACTGCCCCACACTCACTGCCTCACACTCACTGACACACTGCCTCACACTCACTGACACACTGTCTCATTTCACTGACACACTGCCTCACACTCACTGAAACACTGTCCCACATTCACTGCCTCACACTCACTGACACACTGCCCCGCACTCACTGCCTCACACTCACTGACACACTGCCCCACACTCACTGACACACTGCCCCATATTCACTGACACACTGCCCCACACTCACTGACACACTTCCCCACACTCACTGCCTCACACTCACTGACACACTGCCCCAAACTCACTGACACACTGGTATACACACTCACTGCCTCACACTTACTCACACGCTGCCCCACACTCACTGACACGCTGCCCCACACTCACTGACACACTGCCTCACACTCACTGACACACTGCCCCACACTCACTGATGCACTGCCCCATACTCACTGACACACTACCCCACATACTTACACACTGCCTCACACTCACTGACACACTGCCCCACACTCACTGACATACTGCCTCACACTCACTGCCCCACAATCACTGACACACTGCCCCACACTCACTGACACGCTGCCCCACACTCACTGACACACTGCCCCACACTCACAGACACACTGCCCCACACTCACTGCCTCACACTCACTGACACGCTGCCCCACACTCACTGACACACTGCACCACACTCACTGCCTCACACTCACTGACACGCTGCCCCACACTCACTGACACACTGCCCAACACTCACAGACACACTGCCCCACACTCACTGACACGCTGCCCCACACTCACTGACATACTGCCCCACACTCACTGACACGCTGCCCCTCACTCACTGACACACTGCACCACACTCATGACACGCTGCACCAAACTCACTGACACACTGCCCCACACTCACTGCCTCACACTCACTGACACACTGCCCCACACTCACTGACACACTGCCCCATATTCACTGACACACTGCCTCACACTCACTGACACACTTCCCCACACTCACTGCCTCACACTCACTGACACACTGCCCCAAACTCACTGACACACTGCCTCACACTCACTGACACACTGCCTCACACTCACTGCCTCACACTCACTGACACACTGCCCCATACTCACTGACACACTGCCTCACACTCGCTGACACACTGCCCCACACTCACTGCCACACACTCACTGACACACTGCCCCAAACACACTGACAAACTGCCTCACACTCAATGACACACTGCCTCACACTCACTGACACACTGGTACACACACTCACTGCCTCACACTCACTGACACATTGCCCCACACTCACTGATGCACTGCCCCATACTCACTGACACACTACCCCACACACCTACACACTGCCTCACACTCACTGACACACTGCCCCACACTCACTGACACACTGCCCCACACTCACTGACATACTGCCTCACACTCACTGCCCCACACTCACTGACACACTGCCCCACACTCACTGACACGCTGCCCCACACTCACTGACACACTG